>NC_071102.1:35990000-36142500 GCF_024256425.1 Clarias gariepinus
ATTGAATAGAATTGAATTTATCTTAAACAGATCAGAAAAAAAATGAACAGTCAGTTAATGTGCAATGAAAGAAGCCAAATGGGCTGATTAATAAAAAATAGAAGATTAAAGCAAAAAATCAATAAAGTGTATTTATATGCCTTGAGATGTCGCCATCAGCAGAACCCAGATTCATCAGGATGGCCTTGGTGGTGGTCCTTGGATTCTTTTTTACCTCCCTCACTATCCTCCTGGCCAGAACAGGGGTCAGTTTTGGCCTCCGACCACATGCTCTATGCTCTGAGATTTTTCACAGTGTGGAACGTCTTGTATTTTTTAATAATACTTTACACTGTGGCCACTGAAACTTCAACATTTAGATATGGACTTATAGCCTTTTTCTGACTTAAAAGCAGCCACAACGCACAGCCGCAGATCCTCAGTAAGCTCCTTTGTCTTAGCCATGACTGTCCACAAACCAACAGCAGAGAGCTTCTGTTTTTCCACCTGTTAAGTTGATTAAAACAGTCGTTCTGTTACCCAATGAATCAGAGTAATAAGGATGCTTTAGAACAGCTTGGACAATTTGAAATGGTATAGAACTTTGGATTTTCAATGTTCAAATGTGAATAAAAGCTAAGAAATATTTTATTTTTTTCCACGATGATTCCTCTTGTACATCGTCTTATTATCTTTTGGGAGAATCCTGTGTCATTTTCGGTATAAAAAAAAAAAAAAAAAACTTGCTGGTTAAATAAAAGTAACTTTAAGTCAGAATTTGCCAGGGGTATGAATAATTTCAGGGTTAACTGTATATACAGGGTTTGGACAATAAAACTGAAACACTGGCCAATTTAGTGTTGGAGGTTTCATGGCTAAATTTGACCAGCTTGGTGGTCAATCTTCACTGATTGCACATTCCACCAGTAAGGGCAGAGTGTAAAAGTTTAATTAGCAGAGTAATAGCACAGTTTTGCTCAAAATATTGCAATGCACACAACATTGTGGGTGACATATCAGAGTTCAAAAGAGGACAAATTGTTGGTGCGTGTCTAACTGGCGTATCTGTGACCAAGACAGCAAGTCTTTGTGATGTACGAGAGCCACAGTATCCAGGGTAATGTCAGCATACCACCAAGAAGGACGAACCACATCCGACAGGAGTAACTGTGGACACACAAGGAAGCTGTCTGAAAGGGATGTCCGGGTGCTAACCCAGACTGTATCCAAAACACATAAAGCCACAGCTGCCCAACTCACTGCAGAATTAAATGTGCACCTCAACTCTCCTGTTTCCACCAAAACTGTTCGTCAGGAGCTTCACAGTGTCAATGTACATGGCCAGGCTACTATAGCCAAACCTTCAGTCACTCGTGCCAATGCCAAACGTCAGTTTCAATGGTGCCAACAGCGAAAATCTTGGGCTGTGGACAATGTAAAAACATGTATTGTTCTTTGACGAGTCCACCTTCACTGTCTTTCCCACATCCGGGAGAGTTACAGTGGAGAAGCCCCAAAGAAACGCAACACCCAGACTGTTGCACGCCCAGAGTGAAGTATGGAGGTGGATCAGTGATGGTTTGGGCTGCAATATCCTGGCATTCCCTAGGCCCAATACTTGTGCTAGATGGGCGCGTCACTGCCAAGGACTAACAAACCATTCTGGAAATTCTATGTGCACCCAATGGTTCAAACATTGTATGCTGAAGGCGTTGCCATGTATCAGAATGATAATGCACCAATATACACACACATCAAGACTGGTGAGAGAGTGGTTTGATAAACACAAAAAAAAGTGAAGTTAAACATCTCCCATGGCCTGCACTGTCATCAGATCTAAATATTAGTGTAGCTAGATCAACATATCTCTCCACTCTTATAGAAAATAACAAAAATAATCCTAGATTCTTATTTAATGCTGTAGCCAAATTAACCAGAAATAAGACCACTGCAGAAATCTCCACAACAACATCATGCAATAGTGAGGACTTCATGAACTTTTTTAATAATAAAATTGTAAATATTAGGCATAAAATTGAGGTTTTGAAACCGAACAATGTAATTGATGCAGATCTTAATCTAGCCATGTCAGATCGGAACCTAGAATACTTTACTCCCCTTGAAGAGAATGAACTAATTTCACTCATCTCTTCTTCAAATTCATCAACCTGTATATTAGATCCTGTACCGACACATTTTCTTAAACAGATGGTACCGGCAATAATAGAACCCCTGTTGAGAATAATTAATTCTTCACTCAGCATTGGATATGTTCCAAAATCTTTTAAATTAGCAGTTATCAAACCAATAATTAAGAAACCTGACCTCGACCCCTGTCAGCTGTCCAGTTACAGACCAATATCAAACCTCCCCTTTATCTCTAAGATTCTGGAAAAGATAGTAGCGGAGCAGCTATGCTCATATATACATAGAAATGGCATACATGAACTGTATCAGTCAGGATTTAGGCCTCATCACAGTACAGAGACAGCGCTCGTTAAAGTAGTAAATGACATTCTATTGGCCTCTGATCAGGGTTGTGTAACTATGCTTGTATTACTTGACCTCAGTGCAGCTTTTGACACTGTTGATCACGCTATTCTTCTTCACAGATTAGAAAATGTAGTGGGAATTAAGGGTACAGCCCTCTCCTGGCTCAGATCCTATCTGACCCATCGTTATCAGTATGTAGACTTAAATGGTGATTATTCTGCATGTTCTCTAGTGGAGTTTGGCGTTCCGCAGGGTTCAGTTTTAGGTCCACTGCTTTTTTCCCTTTACATGCTTCCTCTGGGCAACATAATCCGTAAGCATGGTATTAGTTTTCATTGTTATGCTGACGATACACAGTTATATGTCTCAGCAAAACCTGATGAGAAAAAACAGCTTACTAAAATTGAGCAATGTGTGCAGGACATAAGAAATTGGATGCTAATTAACTTCCTTCTGCTAAATCCGGATAAGACAGAAGTACTAGTCATAGGACCGCATACAGCTAGGAGTAAAATTTTAGATCACACCGTAACTTTAGATAGCCTTTCTGTTCCATCAAATGCAACAGTGAAAGACCTCGGTGTGATTATTGATTCCAGCCTTTCATTTGAAGCACATGTAGATAATATTACCAGGATAGCATTCTTTCACCTCAGAAATATTGCCAGAATAAGAAATTTATTGTCGCTAAACAATGCAGAAAAACTAGTTCATGCTTTTATCACCTCTAGGTTGGACTATTGTAATGCCTTACTGTCTGGTTGTTCAGCTAGATGCATAAATAAGCTTCAGCTTGTCCAGAATGCAGCAGCGAGAGTCCTCACCAGAACCAGAAGATATGAGCACATCACCCCTATCTTATCTTCACTCCATTGGCTCCCTGTGAAATTTCGCATTGATTTTAAAATACTACTCTTGACATATAAAGCATTAAATGGTCTCGCGCCGCAGTACCTGAGCGAACTGCTAGTGTCTTACGATCCGCCACGCCTACTTCGATCAAAGGATGCAGGCTGCCTGTCAGTACCGCGTATTATGAAAAATACAGCTGGGGGCAGAGCTTTTTCTTACAAAGCCCCAAAGTTATGGAATAGTCTTCCAAATAGTGTTCGGGACTCAGACACAGTCTCAGTGTTTAAGTCCAGGCTAAAAACCTATTTATTTAGCCAAGCATTTTTATAAATAGATTTGCCATAGGTAAAGGAGCAGATCTGGGGGACTCATGGACGTAGAGTATTATGGTGAACTGGTATGTTTGGATGCTGTCTTCCTCACTCTCATTGATCACTCAGGTTTGCTGACGGTGAGGTGATTGTTTGCTTTACATGTCAGGAAGCCCTCATGTTTGTGTTTCCTTCTGGCTCTCCCTTTTAGTTATGCTGTCATAGTTAGTCCTGCCGGAGTCTCTGCTTGCACTCTACAGTTAATATACATTCACATTATACATTGTGTGACTGTGACCATACCTAACTGCCATCTCTCCTCTTCTTCTCTTCCCCCCCCCCTCTTTCTTTTTCCTCTCTCCTCCTTTCACTCTTTCTCTCTCTCTCTGTCGAGCTACACATGTCGTTCCTGAGCTGCCAGTGATCCAGACTCCCTCTGCCCTCCGGACCTGTCTGACCCATCCTGGTGCCCCGCTTCTGGCTGAAGATCTCGTCACATGGATGCCCCGTGTGTCTCTCTGGGATGCGTCTGGTGTCTGGGAATGATTCTCTCTACCTAGAAAATGGTTCTGGCCTTGACTGGTGTTGGCAACTGTTTCTCTGGGGACTTGACAGTTCGATAGTTCATGACTGGAACTTCTTACAAGTCTACCTGGGTCTTCAATAACTACCTGGACTCCATATTAACATCAATTAACATCAGCTATTATAGCTGAACTGCCTCCCACCCTACACACTGTATAAATGCAGATCATTTACTGCTTTCTGTTTCACCCAAATGAGGATGGGTTCCCTGTTGAGTCTGGTTCCTCTCAAGGTTTCTTCCCATTACCATCTCAGGGAGTTTTTCCTTGCCACTGTCGCCCTCGGCTTGCTCACCAGGGACAAACTGACCATTTTGATTCATACAAATTCACATTTCATACAAACTTAAATAATTATTTTGACTATGTAAAGCTGCTTTGCGGCAATGAAAATTGCTAAAAGCGCTATACAAATAAAATTGAATTGAATTGAATAGAATATTATTTGGGTGTTTTGGAGGAGTGAGTCCGGAAACGTTTTCCTTCACCAGCATCACGTAGTGACCTGACCACTGTTCTGCAAGAAGAATGGCGCAAAATCCCTCTGGTGACTGTGCAGGACTTGTATCTGTCAGTTCCAAGACCAATTGATGCTGTATTGGCCGCTAAAGGAGGCCCTACACCATACTAAATACTAAAACCAGGCGTTTCAGTTTCATTGTACAACCCCTGTGTGTATATATATATATATATATATATACACACACACAGTATATATATATATATATATAATTATTTATTTTTTAAGGTACCATGACATTTACTTGTCATTTAAATAATTTTCATCCTTAAAAATTATTTAATTAATTCTTCATTATAAGTTGAATGAAGAGATTGAAACCTTTATTTATTGCATTATTTATTTATGTTTTGCACATTTTTTACTAAATTGTAAATTTTTTGTTGGTTACCACAAGTTTTGTTTTTCTTAAGAAAAATTAACAAACAAAATGAACAAGACAAATTATTGTATATATATATTTTTTTTTAACATAAAAACATGACAGGCGGTAAGGGTGTGTATTTATGGTCCATTATTCACACTCAGGAATCACCTCTTTTGTATTAGTAGGATGAGGAGGTGTGACTGAAGGGGAATGAAGACTTCTGTCTCTCTGTGTGTGTGTGTGTGTGTGTGTGTGTCATGCAGCAAACAGCCAATCTCCATTAGCCTGGCATCAGTTGAGTCTTTTTTCTGTTAAAACAAGACAAACACATACACATTAAAGATGGCATGACAGGTTAAAGACACACACACACACACACACACTTCATGAGTCGCTCAGGTTACTGCGAGTCAGCCTTGACTCATCTCCTTCATTCAGGAAGAGTTTAAAGCATGAAGCGTGTTGAGCATAGTGTTTAGTAATAGGTTTCTCCCTGTGTGAGACACACCAGCACATCCCAAATGACCCAATGATGCTTATGAATATGTAGGAGCAAAAACAATGTCTGTACGGATGTCTACAAAATATCTAGAAAATTTTGACACCAAAACAGGTACAACTCTAATTTTATATAGCAAATGAAACAAACAGCAGGACAGCATTGACCAGAAGGACCAGTGTAGAAAACTGGATCTAAAAAAATGCCTTTATAGCTGGAGTTATGGAGCAGGAACTAATGATTAGGTTGATCTGGTGCCAAAGTTTGCTTGATATTTTGCAGACATTCTCACAGACATCATTTTGCTCCTGAATATTCATGAGCATCATTGGCTCATCTGTGTTGTGGTTGTGTGTCACACAGGAATAAACCTATTACAGTACAGTTCCGTTCTGAGAGCTTGTTCATAAGTCTAACAAACACTGTCTAGGACTAGAATACTACAGTAACACAGCTGGCTGGGTATATTACTGTAGAGTCTTCTTTAGAATCGTGCCAAGGGTTAAACGATTCATGTTAAAACAACGAGCAATGTCTGACATTTTCTCACCTTTCACCGTTCCATTCTCTCAATCATTATTACTTTTGTCTCCATCATTATCACGTGGCGCTTCTTAGCAGTAAAAGTTTTATAGCCGCTGCTTTTATGCTTGCTTCCAGACATCGTGGGTTTGTACTGCACTTGCAAAGGGTGCACGCTGCACGCACGTGACAATGTACACTAGACATTACACCCTTGAACATGCACGGATGCCTGTTTGTATTTTTGGAAGTTCGTAACTTAAATGTTCGTAACTCGCATGTTCATATGTAGGAGACTTTCTGTACTGATACTGTGCTCGACGCACTTCACGCTTAAATGTTAGCATGCATCACTTTCAGCATACAAACACACACTTCAGAGACGTAATGCCGATTGGGCTTGAAGCCGGGTCGTACCTGCCAGCTCCTGCTGCTCCTACTCCACTGGTCTGAGCTCCCGAAGGCACGGCAGCGTTCAGACCTGCCACTGAGATGGAGGAGCCGTTCACCGGGCTTCCGTCACCCCGCAGGATCCCTGTACACTTCCAGTTATCCATGTAGTTAGCTAAATCAAACAGGAGTATGGACACAGTACTAGTATTAGTCAATAGATAACATCCAGATGTTTAGCTACTGCACTACCCTAGCAAGCCCAAATGTTTTTGTAATATGCAGGCTAGTTAGCATTACAGCCAGTGTTAAATGCCATTTAAGCGTCTGATTATTGTTTATGACCTCTGACCTTTCCAGAGTCGGACGCAGCCGTCGTCCCCTGACGAGGCAAGCAGTGTGCTGGTAATGTTCCAGCTCACACGCCACACCTGAGAGTTGTGACTGTCGAACTGAGCCATCAGCTGCACCTCGAACTTGGTGGAGCCCGAACTTGTGGAGCTCTCTCTCCTGGGCGGACGCAAACAATTACACACTACGTTAAAGGTTAAAATCACACCTTACAGGTTTCTGACATTCTACAATGGTAAAGTTTGTGTCCCTGCATGGGTATGAGCAGACTCTCTCTTTGCACTCACCGCAGAGGAACCAGCTTGAAGATGCGCACATCTTTAGTTGCTATGGCCAGGACATGGAAGGACCTCCCGAGGTTCGGGGCGAAGGCGATGTCATGGACCGGATCAGTGACGGTCATCAGGGTTTCTGCTTTGGCATACTTCCTGTTCGGAGGAGGAACGACATGAAGATCATGAAGGCTGAAGATGAACGAGACCGAGCTCCTCCTGTGACTCTGTCAGACGATTTCAGGAGTTCTTAAACTAGAAAGAAGAATCGTTTCTCACCTAGTATTTTCGTTGTACTCGTAGATCTGCACTTTGCCGGTGTAGGTCACGTTGCTGTCGTCGCTGCCGACTGCGATCATAGGAGAGTGCGCACGCGAGCTGGAATGTCACCACACACGCGATAAGAAGAATTAAGGATTTGTGGTAAACACATTTTGGAAAGATATATGGGCAACGTGAAGGGGATTTTTGTTTGTTTTTTTAGCTCCACCCACAAGTACTTCTTGCAAAGTATTCATCACATGCTGGTTTTTTCAAATCATACTTTGATGATTGGAAAAAAATGACAAGAGATGTGTTTATCCTATAAATCTGTAACTAACACACACACACCTCGAGGGGTTCCAGGAGATGCAGGAGCAGGAGAGTTTGCAGGAGATCTCATGCTGGAGGCTCCACTGGCTCAGGTTCATCACATCTGGAGCTTCATAGATGCGCACGACACCGTCGGCTGAGCAGGTGGCCAGGACCAGACCCATATGCTTTGGCGCGAACTTCACGTCCGTCACTGACGTCCTGCTGTCCACCAGCGTTGTCCTCTTTATCTACACACACACAAAATATAATCATAATTAAATAATTTAATTTGTGTGTGTGTGTGTGTGTGTGTGTGGTTGGGTGTGAATAACTCTGGCTGACCCAGTGACTGAGGCCACGCTGTTTATCGTTCGACTCGCCAACAATCTCCTCCCACACGGCGGCGGTGCGGTCGAACGAACAGGACGCGAGAACCTGGCCGAACTCAGGGTGAGCCCACGTCACACGCCACACGGATCCACTATGAGTCTGAAATTATCACAGACATACAATTTTAAGACATCCATATCACATAAATAACCATCCCTTCCATGTTCATCTGGTGTAATAAGACAGGGGAACCCATTGCTAACCTTCCAGCTCGCCGTGCAGTGCCACTCGCCGCTCTCGCTCTTGTCCCAAACCTTACATCAAAACAATCACATGGTACGTTTAACACCAACAGTAACGCCACATGTTTACTCAAACTGGTTTACAGAATGAATGTAGTAAGACAGCAATGTTAGTAAGAGACACGGTCACTTTGAATACAGAAACCTTAACCTTGTTGATTAAACCCACGTAACTTAGTATTTAAATGTAATAACAAGCCCTAGTCATGTGACCAAGTACAGAAAGTCCCCGAGTTCTGCTGCCCACGTGTAAAGGCAGCACGGGAAGACGTTGGGAGAGGGACAACGCTACATGGTGTTTACTGCGCGCTTGAATGGACCCCATTTTGTCTCAGAGCTGTATTGGACCGTGAACTCTGTCTCCTTGAGGATTTTTTTAAATTAGGATTATTCACCATCAGGAAAACTTCACAGGACAGACATTTTCTATCATCGTGCTCCCAACTGATTGATCGAAACCAGTGAGGTCGATTAATTTTTCTCATTTATATATGTAAAAAATATTCACAATTACATGTGAATTGGTATCTGGTGCATTGCAGCACCTATTTCTTGTACAATACATGAGCTACTATTGTGATTGATTGAAGGACTGTAGTCTGTTCGTGTCTGCGGAAATCCGTAACTCGGGGACTACCTGTACTTAAATATTATCCTAAACCCTAGTCACGTGACTAAGGATTTACACGTTCGTAATTAACAGTCACGTGACTATTCACTAACCATTAGCACGCGCTTAAGTCACGTGATTTAATTCCTTTGCAAGCTCTAGTAAATTACAGTTTTTTAGATTTATATTAAATGTATACATTTTTGTCAGCAGAATCACAAAAATAGACATAAATGCCCTGATGAAGCTGGTCAACGCGCTTACAAGAGAACTCCATGCGAGTTGAGATAACGGTGATCTAAAATCATTAATAAATAAATAATTTGAGGGCTGTGTTTTAATCTGCAGTGCAGTTCTGATTCTTTATTATACCTCCTATAAACTATGTACCGACTGTACGATACAGAATAATAAAGAATTTAGTACCTTGACGCTCTGGTCGCTGGAGCAGGTCGCCATCCTGCGGCCGTGGAAATCATAAGAAACATCATGTATCAGATCTTTATGATCAGCCGCGATGCTTTTCGCCACAAACATCCTTAATTTTTAAACCTAGAAATGAACTAAAATTAGCCTAGCCTGGAAGCTAATTCAGGTAAACCGGACAAAAACAGGTATATCTGAGGTAACTTTTAAAGGGCGCGTGAATTCAACTGAACTCAAGGCGCCATTTTGCACTTCTGCGGTTTAATCCAAAACTACCCTCCATTAAAAAGATAGTGCACTATGTAGTGGAGTAAGATACTGCACTGTACACCCAGGGTAGTGTAGTGTACAAGTGAAGGGAGCGTGAGGTGATTTAGAGTTCATCTTGTTTCTGTGGCAGTCGAATTGGAAACGTTAAAGTGTTCCTATTGCCACCTATTGGTGTGGCGGCGCAATACCAGGATGCTTTAGCTTGACAAGTAGGGCCTGTAGAGGGCGCTCGCAACATGAAATACACCTTATAAATCAGTGATAACGCTGTTTACACGACTACTGTTAATAATAATAATAATAATAATAATAATAACGTATTGAATTATATATAAATATTACACATTTATCCTGTCAGATGCAGTTATTCGATTCCTATTTTAAAAAATGTACGAAAACAAAGTAACAAATGTATATAAATATACCAACTAATTACATAGCTTGTAAATATAAAAACTAACTAAACATTACTAATGTTTAATACATTTTTGTGTCTGGAATCAGCGGAACTCGCTAATGTTAGGTTAAAAATTAAAATAAACCATGTTCAGCTGTAAATTATAAAATTTTTTTAACGTTGTTTAAGTTTATGTTATTTAACATTTCAGTTTGTTGTCTTTCGTAAGCAGCCCGAAGGACCGCTGCTGCTATTGCGCATGCGCATTCTCTTGTTGTACCACACTTGCGCATGTGCACTGACGATCATCGCGCGCTGATCTACAAATCATTTTATCCAGGAAGTGCATCGCGTTATTATATGCAGATTTGCGCTAAAGTCTGCGTTAGTCAAAACTCCAACGCCGTCGCTTTTTTTCACCACAGATGTCAACTTGGATACGGCTTGTTTTCCACCAAACCCCCCATGGCTGTAACAACGAGTCCGCACTTTATAGAGTAATGCTTATTTTTTACTAAAATCCGATCGAGATAACTGACAGACGTCCTCTGAAAGGAAGAGAAAATGGAGCGCGACTTTAAGGACATGGACTCAGAAGGCCGGTGGCAGAACCTCTACCTGGTGAGTTAGCCGGCTAGGCTAGCTAGTTAGCCTGCTGTAAAACTGTTTGCCAAAACGTCATAAAGCTTTGCTGTTTTGTACTGAGTTGGTTTTGAAGCCTTTTTAACCCATATGTGTTGTATTAGTACTCGCAGCTTAGCCACGGCTTCACTTCTCTCCTTAACCTGACAGTTAGAGCTTTGGAACGGTGTCGAAGTGTACAGTGTACGGGGATCTGCGCATGTGCAAAGACTAATGAGTCCCTATTTGAAAAGGAGTCGATTCCGTCAGTCGACTCCTTGTCCAACTTTTGAACCGAATTGTCTTTGAGCATTTTTTAAATGATAATTTAATTCATTTATTGTGTAGTCTTGCAGTGTCGATTTTACGGCTAGATGGATATGAATCTTTGTAATTAAGCGCATTGGTGTGTGTTCAACAACGAATAAATATTGCTTTGAAAATTATTACAAAATAATTAAAAAAAATGTTTTTGTTTTTAAATTATAAAGAAGAGGATCTCTTGAAACAACTTTAGCTACAGAAGAAACATCACTGGGCAAAACATCGCGAATTATTACCAGGGATTCAAATGAGTCGTTTGGTAGTCGACTCCTGTTGCTGAGATGATTCGAGTGGTCTGATTCATTAAAAAGATTCGAAATACGCGTGCCTCTCAAACTCTGCTCTAAAAAGTCAGTTTATCAAGTTTATCATCTCCAGCACTGATGATAATGATGATTGTAATGATGAAGATTGTAGATATACACACTGACAATGAAATGAAACAGTTAATTTTAGCTTGTTTTTTTTAATCATTCAAAATGAAAGTGTGCAGTTTTAGTTCCTTAAAGCTGTGTGTGTGTGTGTGTGTGTGTGTGTGGTGAACTCATTATCCCCAGTTCCTGCATTGCTGAATCAGTGGAGAAACTAAAAACAATAGGGACACTTGTTGGTACATGCCGCTTCCTGGAAGTGCTGTTAGAGCTTTCTGGGAAAGGCGTCCCTCTGAGCATCTGTGTGGGACGCAGTGCTGATCGTCAGGACTCTCTCTTTCGCTTTCTCGCGCTCTCTTTTCTTTCTCTCCTCTGTCTCCCTCCCTGTCCCTCTCTTCTCTCTCTACCCCCCCCCCCCATCCATCTCCGTCTCTCCTCTGCATGTCACTTGTTATATTATAATTATAGTTATAGTTATCGCTGCCCTAAAGGATCTGAAATGACTCACAGGAGCACTCGGTTAAAGCCGACGGATGAGTGTAACAATGTAACAAACCATGATGATGAAGGTGTGTGAAATGAACCTGTTCTTCTGTTTTTCCCAAGGAAATCCGTAACCAGTCTCAGGAATGTCCTTATAAAGTGGCAAAGTATCCAGAGAACCGCAACCGTAACAGATACAGGGATGTCAGCCCATGTGAGTGCGCGCACACACACACACACACACACACTCACACAGTCATATACACAGCCATACACTCTCGCTCACATCCCTCATGTCTGGTTTTTATTAATTAAACAGCAGCATGTTCTGAGATGTTGTTTTTATCCACTTACAGCTACACTGTCGTGGTGTGTGTGTTTGTGTTTTAGTCGATCACAGCCGGGTCAAGCTTGGGACCTCGGACAATGACTACATCAACGCCAGCCTGGTGCCTGTAGAGGAAGCGCAGAGAAGCTACATACTGACTCAGGTTACTGCACGCGCGCACACACACACACACACACACACACACACACACACACACACACACACACAGATAGATAGATATTTTTATTGATCCTGAATGAAATTCCAGGCGCACACACATGCACACAAATTAATAAGGACATCCAATTTGAGGAGTTAAGGCTGTTGGAGAAGGTTTGCATTCTCTGTGTTTAACAATGACATAATCACAATAATCTAAAGAGGTTTCTGTATTACATAACAGACACAAAAAAACCCTCATATCTGATCTGAAATTTGTTAAATAATATTTTCCCAATAAAAGTTTTTTTTAGTAAAATATAAGAAATAATCTACAGAATTCCGAAATTTTAAATAATGAATAAATAAATAAATAAATAAATGAGGGTGTAAGCATGCACACCCAAGACAGAGAGCGTGTGTGAGAGCGTGAGAGTAAGCGCACATGAGTTCCTGAATGTGCATGTGTGCGAGTCTGCATGTGTGTGTGTGTAAGGTGAACCTGTAGGAGGTGTAAGGCGCCAGTCAGACCACAGATTTGCATGGTGCTGTTTGTGCTTCATGCAGATTTCTCTCTCCAGGTCAGGTTCAGTCCCAATGTGTCTGAATGTTTACTCTCTCTCTCTGACAGACAGTGTAGGTCACACTCGTTTCAATGAATGTTACACTTCTATTGTATGGAGTGATATTTTTCAAAAGGAATTGCAAACTGCATTTGCAATTGTTTTTCCCATATGTGGATGCATAAAGTGTAACATAATTCAAATGCATTTGCAAAATTTGCATTACTGTGTGCTTTTTCATCTTCGCGAACGAACACTGACTACCAAATTTTAAATAAAAAAGCAAAGTCCATTTGCAGTTGCATTTCCCATGTCTTACAAGTCATGAGCCTGCCATATTTAAATAGCAAAATTTATGACCACGTTTGCTTTTTCACTTTCTCTGCGTATGTAGTCTGCCAAAACTCAAACGCTAATCCATTTACAATTGCATTTCCAACGCGTTACACAGAAACCTGTCAATCAGCATCAGGGGCGGGTCTATACTGTGAGACAGGATTGTATGGGGAGTGACATCACTCGCAGTTGACGACTAAGAGGGGGGAAATTTGAGCGATGGAGGTGAACCGAGATTATCACATCTGTTTATCAAGAAATAAACACACAAAATTGACAAATCTGAGTAGACAGAGAAGCTATTACTAATAAATATATTATAGATCTTCTCCTGTTACAGCCTGCTGGAGCTAAATCTGTCAGAAACGATGCTTACCGACCATCTAAAAAGTGCATGACCAGAACCCAACCGTTTATTTTCAGAAGAATACACAAGATTACAGAGAAATACCTCACAGGACATCAAACATATTACACTGTTAGGCTACAGTATGGATTATTTGTTTGTTTATTAGTTCGTTGAATTGATTATTAATTATTTTATAAAAATAAATGATTACACAGACAATTCTTGTGCCAAAAAACAGATAATTTGTTAAATAGGAGTCGGGGTGTTTTTTATTATTTAAAAAAATAATAATAATTGTAAAGGTATGTATGAAAATGAATGCACTTTGATACAGTCTATTATAAGTTGGAAAAAATGACAAATCAACAAAATTTCAAAGGTAAAACCAACTGTACCAACCATCCTTGCTAAAAACTACTAATGGTTATAGTTATTAGCAAGGATATAGTACAGTTGGTTTTACCTTTGAAATTTCTATAGCAAAAAAGTTATTGAATTTTGTTGATTTGTCATTTGTCTATCTGACCATTTTGATTCATACACATTCAAATTCCATACAAACTTAAATAATTCTTTTGATTGTGTAAAGCTGCTTTGGGACAATGCCAATTGTTAAAAGCGCTATACAAATAAAATTGAATTGAACCATTCCCTTCGCAATATTCAGTTTAATAATGTTTTTATTTAAATAAATAAATAAAAATTACAATAGCTTTTTTGTTATGTGGATTACACATGTAAAACCAGTTGAACCATAATTCACTCTCACTGCAAATAACTACAACCATTTCTTTTTCTCTTTCAGTTTGATTTAATTTTACTTTTCTTTGCAAAAAAATAATTAAAAAATTTTACATTTTGATTATTTTATCAAACTGAATATTGCAAAGAGAATAGTTGTAGTTATTAGCAAGGATAGAGTGGATTATAGTACAGTACAATTATAATAATTTTTTTTTTTAATAATAAAAAACACCCTGACTCTCATTTAACACATTATCTGTTTTATTGGCACAATAATTGTCTGTGTAATCATTTATTTTTAAATGTACATAAAAATAATTATTAATCAGTTAAACAAACAAGTGAATAAACTAATAATCCATACTGTGTTATGCGCTAATATGCGTATTTTATATTGCTTATTTTATAATAATCATTTCATGTAATTTTTATTTAGTGTAAACATTTTTGTATTACATGACAAACCCCTGCAAAATAAATGTGCCACAAAATAAACATTATATGTGGAATTTGTATTAATAGTCTTGACGGCTGTCACGTGACTAGGGTTAATTATAATAGTAATATTATATTATTATATGTGTTATGCATTTTAGCTCATAACACCGTGCTTCTGAAAGATTAAGTTTCAGCAGGCTGTAACAGGAGAATTTGTAATTTTTGTGTGCTTATTTCTTAATAAACAGATGAGATAATCTTGAATGTGTGGCGAATGTCCAATATAAAACCAACTTTACTGCGGTTCACCTCCATTGCTTAAATTCCCCTCTCTTGGTCGTCAACTGCGAGTGACGTCACGCCCCCCAGTATAGACCCGCCCCTGACGCTGATTGACAGGTTTCAGTGTAACGCGTTGGAAATGCAATTGCAAATGGATTAGCGATTGCGTTTGAGTTTCGGCAGGCTACATACGCGACGCAGAGAAAGTGAAAAAGCAAACGTGGTCATTGATTTTGCTATTTAAATATGACCGGTTCATGACTTTTAAGACATGGGAAATGCAACTGCAAATGGACTTTGCTTTTTTAATTGAAATTTGACAGTGTTCGTTTGCGAAGGCGAAAAACTGCATTTGAATTATGTCACACTTTTTGCATCCACATATGGGAAACACAATTGCAAATGCAGGTTGCAATTCCTTTTGAAAAATGTCCGGGATATCACTCCATACAATTGAAATGTGTTCTGTATAATACATACAATTGTCCACTGGGGATTGCACTACGATTACTAACACTAAAAACCAGAACACACACAATGTGAAGAGCTCCAGGTGGGAAAACGTGACCCATTTCTAAACCACGTGTGTATTTGTGTGTGAAAATGAGCCTGACTTTGACACATCACCATGACAACATGGGACGGGGAGGGGGACCCGCCAGCAGTGCTGCCTCTGCATTAGACAGACAGGAAATAAATTTAGGAAACGACAGCAGACATGGGGGGGGGGGGTTTATATGTGATGTAATGATGATTAAGATGATAAAGAGGAGTGTTTTTGCTCTACAGGGCCCTCTCAGAAACACTTGCGGTCATTTCTGGCTGATGATCTGGGAACAGAAAACCAAAGCCGTCATCATGCTGAACAGAGTGATTGAGAAAGACTCTGTAAGTCCCGTGCACACACCAACACACACACACACACACACAAACACTTGTCTGGAATAATCCCTAAAGGTTATAGCGATAACTAAAGCAAACCTCTACTTGGAATAATAATAGCCAAAACAGTTTATCCGTGGTGATGGTGTTGAATTGTTGGGTTGATCGGTTGCCATGGCGATAAGTGGCCGTTTAGTTTATTTATTTATTTATTTTTTCCATATTGTCTGCCTTCCTGCGTTCTCAGCTACAGCAGGAAATAAGATGGGTGTGGGAGGTAAGGGGTTCAAGTTTCTGGTCTCACTAACTTTTGCTTTGTGCCAGATTTATGTCAACGTTCTGAACCTCACACATTTGAGCACACAAACACACACACTCACACTAGATCAGGGATCAGCGCTGTTATACAGACATGGTGAGTTTCAGAGTTAGAGTTATTACATATAGTAAAATATCATCATTAACATTTATGATCTGTGTGTGTAGAGCAAATATATAGACTTCATTACACACTGGTGTTTGTGAGAGATTCACTCTGCACACAGTAAAAACAAACAAACACACAGGCTCTGAGCGAGTGTGAAAGGTGTGGGTAATAATATACCTATCTAGCGGATGTCTTGAGCATGGGTGTGTTTTCACACCTCTCACACTTTACACCTCACCGCTAAGGTGTTAAAGCCCCGCTCGTCTCCCTCTGCTCGTCTCAGACTCCGTCCACACGAAGCCGGTGCGTTCCCTATCCGATCATTTTTTCCCGTAAACACGGCGCCGTCTCAAGAAATATCTGCGTACACACGAAACCACTGAAAACGGTGTAGTATATATGCCAGACCAGTATGGGGCGCTGTAATTCTGCCATAGAGATACACTATACACGGAGAAGAAGACTTTGAGCATGCGCATAACCTTGCGCGCTGTATACGAACCAAGATTGTGTTGTCCATTATCGCTTGTTGCTCATAACAGTTGCATAAAAGCAATAGATTTTGCTGTAATAAAGCTAGCAGGCTTTGTAGCAACACGAACACAATCATGTAGTCTGCCATTATTGTTGTTGCTGTTACGTGTGACGCAGCCGACACGTGATGTGATGACATCATCGTTTCACAAAATATACGGATTGGCCGTACACACGAAGACGCAAGGGTGTCGTTTTCAGATTTATCCACTTTGGGACCCGGTTTCAAAAAATAGCGGTTTACAGCGAAACGCGTCTCTGTGTGGACAGGCCCTCAGACTGGGGACATTTTCACATCATGTCCTGATGTGTATGTCCACCTCAACCCAGACATGGACTAATGTTTAGACGCGATGTCTGTCTTCTCCATAGTCTTTGTGTGAGCATGTAGCACTCACCAATCTCATCCTCTGTTCTACACAGCCATAGCTAATGCAGTAGGAAGCAATCGTTTCTGGGCAAGTTACAAATCAATCGTGACTAATGTGAAAGTGTCCCGTCATCTCCAGCTCCTTTAGAAAGCGAAAGAGAAACCCCAGGGTGTAAGCAGATTAGAACTCTGTGCACGCTCACAAGCTCCTGTTTAGCATGTTTGAGTTCTGTATAGTAATAATTTAGAAAACATAGTAGTGAAAGAAACGTAAAACTGAAAGAAAACTCGTTTAGTGTATGTTTTTATTTTTATTTTTTTTTATCGTAATTATTTCCACAGCTTTGACTTGTCAGGCTTTCTTTTAAGCTGAAATGATTTGTATGTTTGTATGTTTACGCATTTATTTTGGAGCAAATATGACCAGCGATTCTGAATTATTCTGTAATAGTTAGGCAATTGGTTAATCAGTCAGTTAGTAGATTAATTAGTTAATATCTTATTAGTTAACAAGATTACTTAAAATTTTGAGTGGTGTTCGAGTCAAAGCGAGACTTTTGAATTTGCAGGATAACAGAACTCTCTTTATTTCACTATATAATCCCCTGCTACATTAATGCACTTATCCCAGTGTTTCATTAGCGCTTGGATGCCATTAAGGTGGAAAGTTTTCTCAGTACGCCGGAGCCATGATCAGACCGCCTGCTGAAGTCTAAAATGCTGGCCTCCCAGGAACTAACGTCCCAAACATGTGGAAATAGCGTGGAGCGGGGTCAGAACTGAACGGTGGATGCGGCGATAACTCTCAGCCGAGTTCCTGTAATGTGCAAGTAGTGCTGGTGAATGATTGTGTGTACGAGTTATCTGTTGATTTTTAAGGATCAGTTGTTCCGTTCACTGAATGTTCAACGGAAACGACTGCAGTGGACTCCGAGCCACCTCGGCTGGGTGTCATCCGTGGATGTACGTCCATCTTTAAAACATTTGCACAATTAAAGTGTTTAACTGCAGCTAAGAGTCTCATCGCTGCAGTGTGCTTGAAGTCTTTGTGTAAAGGTCACACACTTTTATGCTTTTATTCACCAGCAATTTCATCACGGTTTAACTTGAACACCTTTCAGACATTGGTGACTTGCATGTTGAAGATCTTAATAACAACTTAACATTCCTCTTTACCACTTTTTAATATTTAACTTTAAAAAAGATTTTTTAAATGTTTTCCTATAATAGATTTATTTTATTATATCTTTTTAGGGAGAGGTTATACAAGAAGGACTTTTTTTTAAACAAAAGAATTTTTAAAAATGCTTAAATACAAACAAAATAAAAATTCAGATTTCTTATAATGTATTGTTGTTGAAATATATATATATATATATATATATATATATATATTCATGCAGTGTGTCATGTAGCTGTATGTGAACATAAACTATCTGCAAAGTTGTGACGTCGACAGTGTCAATGAAGTTTTTGTCTATTAAAAAAAAAAAGTCGGCTCACATTCACCTAAACGAGTCGTTAGCAATTCGAATCTTTTTCTGTTACGGATCCATATCACTAAGTAACATACTTGCATAATGTCTGCCCACGTTCTACGTCGCGAACAACTTGCCTGCCCACAAAGTACAATTTCCACGGTAGATCATGTCAGGAAGACGCTGTATCCACTGAGAAACATCCTGCTCCAGTCGTGCTTGCGAACAGTTTCTTGTCAATGTGCCACTTTAACCGTTTCATCGTCAGACTCCGGCTCGAATTGATAGGGTAAAATCGAGGCCTTTTTTTTCTATGTATTGACGGGTCTCCAGAGCTGTCATTCAGGTATGGTAATGGATGTTTCGTTTTCCGACACCTGCTGTAGTGGTAAACCAATCATAAAGGACCGCGCCATCCAAATCACAGCAGTGAGGGCTCACGGAAAGAAGGGGTTTAGACAGACTGAATCTTTGAACTGCTTCACACGAGTCATTAACGAATCATTTAGTAATGGGGACATTTAGTAAAACGAATTAATTAGTAAATCTATCTTTGGAGAAAACTAAAGTGTTTTTTGACCTTGCATACATGTAAACCTGTTTTAAGAGACTCATAAAGCAATATTAACAACCTTTAAAATGGCATAATAGGGGCACTTTAACAGATATTTTACACACACACACACACAAGGACAATGTTGAATTTGTTTCTTCTTGAGTAAGAGTTGGTGTGATGTCACCCGGCAGGAGAAGTGTGCCCAGTACTGGCCCACGGCGGAGGAACAGGAGATGACATTTCGGGACACGCGCTTTGTGGTGAAGCTGCTATCAGAGGACATCAAGTCTTACTACACCACACGCTTACTGGAGCTGCAGAACGCCAACGTGAGCTTCTCAGACAGTCCTCCAGTCAGTGTTTAATAATTAATATCAGTTAATGTATGTTAATGAGTGAGTGTGTGTTTTAGACAGGAGAAAAGAGAGAAATCTACCACTTTCATTACACCACATGGCCCGACTTTGGCGTCCCGGATTCCCCAGCGTCCTTCCTCAACTTCCTGTTTAAGGTGCGTGAGTCCGGATCGTTGGGGGCGGAGCACGGACCGGCGGTGGTGCACTGCAGCGCAGGAATTGGCCGATCCGGAACCTTCTCCCTCGTCGACACCTGTCTCGTACTGGTGAGAAGTGTGTTTGTGTTTGTTTGTGTGTGTGTGTGTGTGTGTTGTTGTTGTTGTTATAAACATGACTGTCTTGTCCCCACAGATGGACAAGAGGAAAGATCCGTCATCTGTGGACATTAAGAAGGTGCTGCTAGACATGAGGAGGTACAGGATGGGTCTGATTCAGACTCCGGACCAGCTCCGCTTCTCCTACATGGCCGTGCTGGAGGGGGCCAAGTGCATCATGGGGGATTCATCAGTACAGGTAGAGCAGAAAAGAGATTAACAGACAGACAAACAGACAGGTAAGGGTAACAGAGGACAGGGAAAAGCACAAACTGGCATAAAATTGCAGAAAGACATATAGATGGACAAAGGTGCAGGTGGGCAGACAGACAGGGAAGACAAACTAGAGTGCAGATAGACAGGTGGAAGTGTGGGCGGGCAGATAAAAAATCCACAGTTGTGTAGACAGACAGAAATGGATATAAAATAGAAATAGATGCAAGTAGAAGTACAGACAGACAGGCTGAAGGGCAAGCGAGGAGACACAGACGTACAGGTAGACAGTAAAACAAAGAAGCATGAACAGAGAAGCACAGACAGTGAGACAGAAGTACAGAAAAACAGTGAGATGGAAGGACAGACAGACAGACAGTGAGACGGAAGGAAGGACAGACAGTGAGACGCAAGGACAGACAGACAGTGAGACGGAAGGACGGGCAGACAGACAGTGAGACGGAAGGACGGGCAGACAGACAGTGAGACGGAAGGACGGACAGACAGAACGTGAGACGGAAGGACGGACAGACAGAACGTGAGACGGAAGGACGGACAGACAGACCGTGAGACGGAAGGACGGACGGACAGACCGTGAGACGGAAGGACGGACGGACAGACCGTGAGACGGAAGGACGGACGGACAGACCGTGAGACGGAAGGACGGACGGACAGACAGTGAGACGGAAGGACGGACAGACTGTGAGACGGACGGACGGACGGACAGACCGTGAGACGGAAGGACGGACAGACAGACAGTGAGACGGAAGGACGGACGGACAGACAGACAGTGAGACGGAAGGTAGGACGGACAGACAGACAGTGAGACGGAAGGTAGGACGGACAGACAGACAGTGAGACGGAAGGTAGGACGGACAGACAGACAGTGAGACGGAAGGTAGGACAGACAGACAGTGAGACGGAAGGTAGGACGGACAGACAGTGAGACGGAAGGACGGACGGACAGACAGTGAGACGGAAGGACGGACAGACAGTGAGACGGAGAGAAGGATAGACGGTGAGACGGAAGGAAGGACGGACAAACCGTGAGACGGAAGGACGGACGAACAGACCGTGAGACGGAAGGACGGACGGACAGACCGTGAGACGGAAGGAAGGACAGACAGTGAGACGGAGAGAAGGATAGACGGTGAGACGGAAGGAAGGACGGACAAACCGTGAGACGGAAGGACGGACGAACAGACCGTGAGACGGAAGGACGGACGGACAGACCGTGAGACGGACGGACAGACCGTGAGACGGACGGACGGACAGACCGTGAGACGGACGGACGGACAGACCGTGAGACGGAAGGACGGACGGACAGACCGTGAGACGGAAGGACGGACGGACAGACCGTGAGACGGAAGGACGGACAGACAGACAGTGGGAAGGACAAACAGACAGTCTGACGGAAGGACAGACAGACAGTGAGACGGAAGGACGGACGGACAGACAGACAGTGAGACGGAAGGTAGGACGGACAGACAGACAGTGAGACGGAAGGTAGGACGGACAGACAGACAGTGAGACGGAAGGTAGGACGGACAGACAGACAGTGAGACGGAAGGTAGGACAGACAGACAGTGAGACGGAAGGTAGGACAGACAGACAGTGAGACGGAAGGACGGACAGACAGACAGTGAGACGGAAGGACGGACAGACAGTGAGACGGAAGGAAGGACAGACAGTGAGACGGAGAGAAGGATAGACGGTGAGACGGAAGGAAGGACGGACAAACCGTGAGACGGAAGGACGGACGAACAGACCGTGAGACGGAAGGACGGACGGACAGACCGTGAGACGGAAGGAAGGACAGACAGTGAGACGGAGAGAAGGATAGACGGTGAGACGGAAGGAAGGACGGACAAACCGTGAGACGGAAGGACGGACGAACAGACCGTGAGACGGAAGGACGGACGGACAGACCGTGAGACGGACGGACAGACCGTGAGACGGACGGACGGACAGACCGTGAGACGGACGGACGGACAGACCGTGAGACGGAAGGACGGACGGACAGACCGTGAGACGGAAGGACGGACGGACAGACAGTGGGAAGGACAAACAGACAGTCTGACGGAAGGACAGACAGACAGTGAGACGGAGAGAAGGATAGACGGTGAGACGGAGAGACGGAAGGACGGTGAGACGGAAGGACGGACAGACGGTGAGACGGAAGGACGGACAGACGGTGAGACGGAAGGAAGGACAGACGGTGAGACGGAAGGAAGGACAGACGGTGAGACGGAAGGAAGGACAGACGGTGAGACGGAAGGAAGGACAGACAGACAGACGGTGAGACGGAAGGAAGGACAGACAGACAGACGGTGAGACGGAAGGAAGGACAGACAGACAGACGGTGAGACGGAAGGAAGGACAGACAGACAGACGGTGAGACGGAAGGAAGGACAGACAGACGGTGAGACGGAAGGAAGGACAGACAGACGGTGAGACGGAAGGAAGGACGGACAGACGGTGAGACGAAAGGACGGACGGACAGGCGGTGAGACGAAAGGACGGACGGACAGACGGTGAGACGAAAGGACGGACGGACAGACGGTGAGACGGAAGGACGGACGGACAGACGGTGAGACGGAAGGAAGGAAGGACAGACAGACAGACGGTGAGACGGAAGGAAGGACAGACAGACAGACGGTGAGACGGAAGGAAGGACAGACAGACAGACAGTGAGACGGAAGGAAGGACAGACAGTCAGAAGCTCAGTCAGACAGACGGGTTGATGGATAGACAGACAGTTCATCTGTGTGTTTGTTTCAGAAACAGTGGCAGGAGCTCTCCAGAGAGGATCAGGTCTGTATCCCCGAGTCTCCATCACCACCAAAGTGTCCCTTGGAGCGCTACAACGGCACCCGGAAGCCCCGAGCGGACGACGCAGAAGAGGCGGAGGGAGAGAGGAAAACGACAAAAGATGAAAGAGAAGCGGACGGAGACACGTGCACAGCGAAGTAAGCGGCTGTCCTTCTGTTCACATCGTCTCCCACGGTGGACATGTTGGTTTGGCTTCTATTCTGACACGTCTTAACACCTGTCCACTTCTTGTGTTTCAGCGCACGCAAAAGACAGAGAGACGAGAAGATCACCACATCCACACAGAAAACTCCTCAGAAGCAGCCGAAGCCCAGGACAAACGAGACAGAGAAGAAGAGGAAAAGGTGATGCTCGTAATACATACAGGGACTTGCTTAAGTATCGGCACCAAACACACATTGATAGAGCACTATATATGTTGCTTTATTTAAACGTGAGGTCATTAATTATGGAGGTTAATTACGTTATCGTTTTGGTTGTAAATTTAATGAAGTTTCAGTTCATTTGTATAATCAAGATTTTACATTGTAAATCATTCATCACCCCCTACTGGGCTTGTTATGAACTGTCATAATGAATTTGCTTAAAATGATAGTTAATTCCAACACGACGCTGAACAAGTACGTGAAAAACTGTTCAGGTCTGAAATCACAACTTGATGAAGAGATTTGCTGCTGTTTGCATAAACATGAATCTTTCTCATTACCAGGTTCACCTTAAATATAAACACAGGAATGTCGAGAAAAAGTCATTGAGGTTTGGAAGTAGTTTAGCTCAATACTCTCGAATAATCACGCAGAACATCATGTAGTTCTAGTCCCTGGGTTTGTCAGCTGGGAAACATCTTGTGTGAATACATGAAATAGAGTGAAGACCTCTTTCTAAAGAACTGCTACTCGGATCTGTTTTGTTGATATTGAGTATTCTACAATGTTAGTCATCATCTAGTCTTTTATTTCACGGTGAAAGAAAGTGAGGGAGGATGAAGTTAATTGATGTGAAGGTAAAGCAAAAGTCCAGCGCCTTTCTAACTGACGTGGTTTAATCCAGCAGCAGTAGTGTGATGTGACACGTGTGTCTGTGTGTATAGTTTAGCTTCTCACTCTAGTCCAATTCAGTAGGTGCATATCATTACGAGTCAGGTGTAAACTGGGAACGTTCTGCTGAAGCGTTTAGAGGTTTCCATCCTCCTGTTTTTTCACGCTGTTACAGGACTGACCATGTTGCACCTCTTTCATACAGCCTGGGCTGCATCTGCTGTACGTGACAAAGCGAACCCTGACCCCTGGCCTTCTCCCACCCGAAGCCGAGACAGCGCCAGCCTGGGCTCTCCCGGGCCTCCGTGCACACACACGCACCCTCCCCCAGGCTGGACGTGAGGAAATACAGTAGAACACGTTGTGTTGTGCTGCTCGATGCTAATTCCCTTAACGCTAATCATGGCTTTGAGCTTGGAGTGGTAAGATGCAGCATGGTGTGAGGTTAAAGAGCAACTCCAGCACACACACACCTTCTGTCTCAATGTTTTGTTTGGGGTTTTTTTGTGCTAGGAGAACACACACCATATTGTTCTAGAGGGGTGTGTTCTGGTCATGTTCAAAAGAAGGGGTGAGGTTGGGGATTTGGTTACAGCTCTAGAGGCTTAGTGTCATTTATATGGTGTGTTTGTGTGTATACACACTTAGGGTTCAGAGTGTGTGTGCTTTAAGTATGCGATAGTAAAATCAGAAATCTGACAAGATATCGTGTGTAAAATCACACACACGAAGACACACAAGAAGGATAAGAACACTTATTCAACCCTGACTGTGTGTGTGTGTGAGTGTCGTGAACCTGAATCCCAAAATGTCAGGTTTATGTCTGTCAGATAAACACTAGTCTGTCATAACAGAGTGTGAGGGGAAATTAGCACCTAGTTACCCATAGTGACATTGTAGGTCACCTGCAGTTTTGTGATGACATAAAATAATGGTGTGAAACATGGAGTTGCTTTTTAACAGTTATTGATCAGCTTTCTCTGAACACAAAACAAACATTAGTGAGAGAGGGAGGACAGGGTAGTGTGTTGACAGTGTGTGTGTTATGTGTCTAATCAAACGTGTGGCGTTGCACTTTCACTACTGACCCCTCCAAGGATGATCGCATGCCTGTGTTACTAGCTTAAATAATATTTTTTATTATATGTTTTTGTTTAATTTTGAAGTTTTGAACCATCATGTGAATGGTACACACACGGCTGCCACAGGTTTGGTGATCACATGATTGCGCCTTACACAGTTAATGATATCACACCAGCTGTTTCAGGTTATCATAAGTGGAACATTTATGTTAAGCTCTGAAATATAAGTAGTTCATTAAGAAGTCAATAAAATACTAGTTAATCAGTGTCATACTCGACTGCGGGATCGTGCTGTTGTACTGAATATCAGCTTGATATTAATTGTTCATGATATTCAGCACAACTTAAACCTCGAGTGTGATATTGCCTTTTATGCAATTTTTAGTTCCACAAACACCATTTATTATCAACAGATTATGATTTGTTTCTTTATTTAACTTAAGTTATTCTGCTTCACCAACATGCATCTTTTCGTACTTGATAAAACTCACTAACTGCGACTGCTGAACCGACAGTTAGCGACGGCAGTGAGAGTAATTAGTGGAGATGAGCGTAATTTCAAGGTCTTATAGATACTATGTACACAAAAGGTGAGGAGAATAAAATATGGAAGTGGGGGAGAGTCCTGAGAAACGTACATTTACTTTACAATAAATTTTTTTTCTGCTTTAGAGTACAGTGAAGCCTCAGTATACGAATTTAATCTGTTCTGGAGGCGAGTTCTTTCTTACGCCGAAATTTCGTCTTGCAAACCGCATTTTTCCATAGGAACTAATCTAAATGCAAATGATCTGTTGCGGCCACCCAAAAATATTACAAGGCCGTCAGGTGACCATGTTTAAAGGAAAAGCACACACACCATTGTTTATACGCATATACAGTTTCTTGATTTTTTTTTTTTTTTTTTTATATATACTAGTAAATAGTCATATTTTTTGTACTGCAGTGTCTGGTTTGGGTTTGGTATATTGAGTGTGTGTGTGTGTGGTGTTTTTTTTTTTTTTTTTTGGTTTGTTTTGTTTTTTGGCTACTGAAAGTGTGCAAAACTGAAAGTACGCACGACCAACTTGATCGCCCGCATGCCGAAACCGCTTTGCATGGCGGAGCAAAATTTAGCCAAAATCTTGGTTTGTAATAAAAATATCCTCAAGCCAGGGCGGGGCGTTCGTACGGCAAGGGTCCGCTGTATTGACTCTGTTAATTTCCTGGTTGCTGGGGCTGAATCCCAATTAGGGTTAAATGAAAAGCTATTATGTTATGTAGGGTGTACAGTCCCTTGTACCACACACCAAGTTGTGCCCTTGATTAAGGGTTAGGGGAAAAAAAAAAGCGATTTGGGATTCAGCCTTGTGAGCTTTTGTAGCTCACATTAGACATAAATGAAACAACACAGAAGCGATTCAGAACAACTTAGAACTGATTACTAAAAGGAGATAACGTGTTTAAGATGACATGACATTATCATGTGACTGGTTGTGAATGTGGGTTTTGTCGGGGAGCTGCTTTCCCCTCGGTACAGCGGACCGTACAGACCTACCTTGACCCACACTGCGACTGACAGTTAGTGAAATTAACCACTGTAAAACACCTTGGACCTAAAGTGATACATACAGTTAAACGTCCCAGTGCTGTTACTGTCTATTATTGGCACTCGTAGCACCTCTCGTCCAGTCAGATTGTTCAGTCAGAGCTGACTGTTGAATAAAAATAATTATATTTTCTGTCTATCGGACACAAATACCCGGGATTGTAAAGGAAGCTCTCAAGTGGTGAGTTTGTGACTTGTAGAATGTAGAAGGAGGTTTGTGACTTGTAGGAATGTAGAAGGAGGTTTTACACCCAGGAAGGGAAATGACGCTCGTCCTGCACACTGAACGGAATGTTAAAGTGCTTATGGATCATAGTGTATGAATATAAAACACATCAGTTATTGATCCAGGGTGTGTGTAAAAATAAAAAAGAGAAATAGAGAGAATAGAGCACTTGAGGTACAGGAAAATAGCTGTTTATGTTTTTGTTTCATTAATATGTTTTATTCATCACTTATTGGGGTTGCCTCCATTTTTGCTTATAATAGCACTGTGTGTGTGTATGTTTACGAGCAAGAGCATTACTGTCCTTTTGTATCCTACAGACGGAAGTACAGTGTATGGATGGACTTTATGGGCGTGGTTATAAAAATGATTGACCGGATCGAGCACTCGTTTCCTGAACACCTTTTTCTCAGCCACATCTTATACACTTTAAAAAAAAATAAAATGCTTTGCTCATGTTGTACCTCTCTCAACAGTGTGTGTGTGTGTGTGTGTGTTTTAATTAGAATGTGTTCAGTTAAAGCTTCTGTAGCTGATTCTGGATCTAAGAGCCAAGTTTGCTGTGTGCTTTTTGTAACTATGAGGCTAATGTTGCTAACAAGTTCTGGAAGTGTGTCTCTTCTAGATTAGCACGGTTTCCATAAACAGACTAAATTCCCAAAGCTGAATCCCTTCTCCACTCCAGCGTCACATACTCTGGCAGAGAATGTGATGTGAAGGCGGAACACTGCACCACTGTGTGCTATACGCTTCCATTATCTGTTAGCCACATCAGCCTCAAAACGGCAAAAAACATGTCCCATCGAGAATAAAACTAAAGCTTTGATACGGTTTCTGTTTGCAGAGCGCGAACGACCAGCGACACCTAACAACGCCTCGGCAACCACGGCAGGACTCTCCAGCCCATAATACTCCTCTACACTGTTTACAGCATAGACTCTGAGGAGCGTGTGTGTCCTCATACCAACACACACAGACACCAGCAGTGCAGCGCTGGCTTTGATTTTAGTCTCAGTACTATCTGACATTTTGTTGTTCCATTATTTTTAATATTATTATTATTATTATTTTGCAAAAGCTGATGCTAGAGTTCTATGCATCACTGATTTATATCTTCTGATTTTTTTAGGGTTTTTTTTCTGACCGCCATGTTATTTCTGAAATACTCTATTTTTATATCAGAGACGACTTCGAAGATTCACTCGCATCCGAGATCTGCTTCGCTTTTAAATAAAAGGTACAAGTATTTTTGATAAGACGACACGTTCAATCAGGAGGAAGAACGACAAAAAGTAGGGGGAAAAAAAGTCTTAAGTTTTCTTTGTAGTAAAAGAACAGAATGTTGCATTGTCTAGTTTGTGGATTTGTCAGTTTGCGATCATATGTTCTATTAAAACTCCATTTTTGTAAAGAATCAACGTGTCTGTGTCACTCATTAGGGTGTTGTCAGGTTTTGGAAGCACGTTTCCGCTCACAATACTCCAGTGTATCCCACCATTTATCATACTGAAATAGGGGCGGGGTCATGGGTTTATGGGCATATAATTGACAGGTGGTCAGTATAAACACGAGATAGCGTCCCGGCTCAAGGACTTTGTAAAAGACGTAGAAAGACTCGCTCTCAGGCTTTGGTGAGGGAACGGGTTAAGTTGAAGAGACAGCTGGAGGAGCATGAAATGTTCCTGATGATTTAAAAGTAAAACAGGAAACAAGATGACGATCCAGATGCAGTTGAGCAGAGAGAAAGAGAGATCAGGCAACTGAACTCATTAGAGCTGTAGTGAAGGAAAGGGTTGAGATAATGGAAAAGCTTTTGGAAAAGAAGGAAAGAACGGAGTTTCAGCTTAAGCCTGAGACAAATGAAGATGATGGAGAAGAAGAAACACGATGAGGGATTCAAGTTTGCGTAAGGGGACCAAGAAGAGTGAAAAGCTGATTGTGAAAACTAAATAATGTCATATGGAGGAGCCTGAAAGATTTTTAGAACTTAACTTGAGAAGGAAGCTGAAGTGTTTCCCCCTGCAGTGGTTCTCTTGAAAAGAAGCTCAGGTTTCAGAGTCGATGTTGTAACAGCTGGACGATAAATACCAGACTGGCTTTTACTACTGCTGCATCACACCACGATCAGCCATAACATTAAAACCACCTGACTAATACTGCGAGTGCCCCCTTGTGCCTCTAAAACAGCCCGACCCTATCGAGTCTGGACTCCTTTCAAGGTGTGTGTGGTATCGGTCACCAAGCCGTCAGCAGCAGATCCTTTCAAGGTCCACACTTGTTTCTCTAGCACATCCCACAGATGCTTGATCGGCTTGACTTCTGAAGAATTTGGAGGCGGAGTCAACACCTCAAACTCTTTGTCATGTTCCTCAACTTGTTGCTGAACAATTTGCGTCAGGGTGCATTATCCTGACACCAGGAAACTTCCTCTAGCATGAAAAAAAAAAAAAACTACGGACATTTCTAAAAAGGTTCAGCGTTTAATGAGAATCAGACATTTCACAGGAATAAACATTTGAAAGAAAATGTAAATTTGGCAAAATTTTACAGATATGGTTGTATTTAATTGTTTCACCAATGTCAAGACAAGGTGTGTATGTGTGCATTTGTGTGTGTGCCAAGAGTGCAGAATGAAATCCACACCACTTCCTGTGAGCTGGTTTATGGGACATGTGTGATGAGCCAGCTTCCTGAATGAAATGAAGAGACGGTGGTGTTTGAAAAATTGTCAATATTACAGTGTGTGAGTGATGAGCAACACACACAGACCATATTTTCCTGATGTTTTAGCGTCCTGTGCCTCACTGGACTTCAGAAGATCATGGGAGGAACACCGCTTCCAAACAGCAGCCTCCAGGAGGATGGGATTTTCCAGGGGACAGATCCCTGAGCCTGAGACACCAACCAGAATTTTTCCTCCATCATCATAATTATTGTAACCAGCATCACTATCTTTAATAACCCAACACACAAGCTAAGGAATCAGCATTAGCAATTAAATTTGCAATAGACAAGCAGCTCATAATTGATTAACTGCAACATAATATAGTACTAACACACACAAACACAGTGCATCACTGACCGGTTTGTCCAGCAGGTGGAGCCAGTCATTTAGGTGATTGACAAGTGTAAACGCATCAGGAACGTTGTCTCCCTCAGAGCAGAACAGCAGCAGCGCGGCCATGGACATGTCCTCACTGCAGCTAAACGCCACACACAAACACAGTTTCATTTTTTCAATCGCAACTTTGTCAATATTTAACTTCAAGTACACATAGAATTACGGGATGATAAACAGAGAAAGACCGAGACAAAACACAGAGATTGAGAGAAAGAGGCAGGTAGACAGACACGGAGACAGTCCGAGAGAGATGGACACAGAGCCAGACTGAGAGACAACCCAAAGACAAAGTACAGACTTAGACAAACAAACAGATTAAGAGACAGACAAAAGGACAAAAAAATGTCAGGAGGACATGATTCTTTAGAGACAGAGCAGCTGCTGAATCTAACAACACTAGCTAGTTTTGTCTCTGGATCCAGGCCTCTGTCACGCCGTATGGACACAGAAACAAAGGTAAAGAAAGACAGATGGACCTGCAGCTAGATAAACAGATGGACAGAAAGAGTGGTGAGAAAGAAAGACACAAAGGACGGAGGAATAAACAGGAAGACAATAAAAGCTGTAAATGAGTCAATCTCAGCTGGGAGTAAAGTGCTGCGTCTCCGCTCACGGATCTCAGTACCAGTCGTTATAGAGCGCTTTGGTCACGCCTCCTCCAGGGACGTAAAGACGCCGTCTGTCTGAGTCTGTAACTCCCGGGAAAGCACTCACTCTCTCCATCTCTCTCCATCCCAGGCTCTGCAGTGTCCCCTCCGTGTCCCCCTGCAGAGCCGGAGTAAGCAGGTATCTCAGAGGGGAGCTGCGTCACCACGGCAACCAGGGGGGAAAAAAACACATCATTAAAGGCAGCTCACGATCACTTCTTCACCTCTCTTTACTTAAGATGAATATTTAAAGGTATACGTAGAGTACAAGTCTGTCCTCACACACAAACACACACTTTACACGCATTACTGATTAAGACGTCTGATTAAACCAGACGCCGATCTGTACCCGAGGAGCTGCTGGTCATCTCGCTGGTGGCCGTGGCAGCTGGACAGCAGCACCGTCCTGGCGAATCCACTGGACTTAATCCAGGACACCAGCGTTTTACGGAAATATTTCATCTTGGTCTGTAACGCAACGGTTAAAATAAATTAGTTTTAGAGACGAAGACACCTGTGTACATTATAGCAGCTATATAAGCCATGTTTTAATCTGTGAGTGAGCTGTTACCATGGAAATGATAAGGAGTTATCAGACTGACCTGTATGATGGGTGTTCGAATCTGCAGCACAGCCAGCCGGACATCACTGCGGCAGTAAACTACAGAAGAGCAGAACTTTCATGTGAACATCATTTAATACTTAACGTTAAGCAAGAGAGACCTACCGTCTCTTACCATCAAATACACACCCGATATGTGTCTTTGTGTGATACACTGCGCACTGTGTGTGAGTGATCTAATCTGACCTTCAGCGTTAGTGCTGAGCAAAGCCGCTTCCTCCTCTCCCCGGCTGTATGGGTTGTTCCCCGCCATGGGGATCAAACAGTCCGAATGGAAGTGTCCAACTCTCGCCATGTCCAGTGTGGAGATGATCAGATCTGCAGCCAGCTGTCCCACGTTCCCCACCGACACAGCCGGCTGGAAAACCGTCACACCACCATCAGTCACTGCACCGTCACCACCATTACATCACCATCAGTCACACCCTCACCACCATTACATCACCATCAGTCACACCCTCACCACCATTACTCCACCAGTCACGCCCTCACCACCATTACTCCACCAGTCACGCCCTCACCACCATTACTCCACCAGTCACGCCCTCACCACCATTACATCACCATTACTCCACCAGTCACCACCATTACTCCACCAGTCACACCATCACCACCATTACTCCACCAGTCACACCCCCACCACCATTACTCCACCAGTCACACCCTTACCATCATTACCCCACTAGTCACATCATCACCACCATTACATCACCATTACTCTACCATCACCACCATTACCCCACTAGTCACGCCCTCACCACCATTACCCCACTAGTCACACCATCACCACCATTACTCCACCAGTCACACCATCACCACCATTACATTATCATTACTCCACCATCACCACCATTACATCCTCATTACTCCACCAGTCACACCATCACCACTATTAACCCACGAGTCACACTCTCATCACCATTACTCCACCAGTCACACCATCACCACCATTACTCCACCATTACTCCACCATCACATCACCATTACTCCACCAGTCACACCATCACATCACCATTACTCCACCAGTCACACCATCACATCACCATTACTCCACCAGTCACACTATCACATCACCATTACTCCACCAGTCACACCATCACATCACCATTACTCCACCAGTCACACCATCACATCACCATTACTCCACCAGTCACACCATCACATCACCATTACTCCACCAGTCACACCATTACCACCATTACATCACCATTACTCCACCAGTCACACCATCACGTCACCATTACTCCACCAGTCACACCATTACCACCATTACTCCACCAGTCACACCATTACCACCATTACATCACCATTACTCCACCAGTCACACCATTACTCCACCAGTCACACCATTACTCCACCAGTCACACCATCACATCACCATTACTCCACCAGTCACACCATTACTCCACCAGTCACACCATCACCTCACCATTACTCCACCAGTCACACCATTACCACCATTACTCCACCAGTCACACCATTACCACCATTACTCCACCAGTCACACCATCACATCACCATTACTCCACCAGTCACACCATTACCACCATTACATCACCATTACTCCACCAGTCACACCATCCTGTCACCATTACTCCACCAGTCACACCATTACCACCATTACTCCACCAGTCACACCATTACCACCATTACATCACCATTACTCCACCAGTCACACCATTACTCCACCAGTCACACCATCACGTCACCATTACTCCACCAGTCACACCATTACCACCATTACTCCACCAGTCACACCATTACATCACCATTACTCCACCAGTCACACCATTTCCACCATTACTCCACCAGTCACACCATTACATCACCATTACTCCACCAGTCACACCATTACCACCATTACATCACCATTACCCCACCATCACCACACCATTACCCCACCATCACCACACCATTACCCCACCATCACACCACCATCAGTCACTGCACCGTCACCACCATTACATCACCATCAGTCACACCCTCACCACCATTACATCACCATCAGTCACACCCTCACCACCATTACTCCACCAGTCACGCCCTCACCACCATTACTCCACCAGTCACGCCCTCACCACCATTACTCCACCAGTCACGCCCTCACCACCATTACATCACCATTACTCCACCAGTCACCACCATTACTCCACCAGTCACACCATCACCACCATTACTCCACCAGTCACACCCCCACCACCATTACTCCACCAGTCACACCCTTACCATCATTACCCCACTAGTCACATCATCACCACCATTACATCACCATTACTCTACCATCACCACCATTACCCCACTAGTCACGCCCTCACCACCATTACCCCACTAGTCACACCATCACCACCATTACTCCACCAGTCACACCATCACCACCATTACATTATCATTACTCCACCATCACCACCATTACATCCTCATTACTCCACCAGTCACACCATCACCACTATTAACCCACGAGTCACACTCTCATCACCATTACTCCACCAGTCACACCATCACCACCATTACTCCACCATTACTCCACCATCACATCACCATTACTCCACCAGTCACACCATCACATCACCATTACTCCACCAGTCACACCATCACATCACCATTACTCCACCAGTCACACCATCACATCACCATTACTCCACCAGTCACACCATCACATCACCATTACTCCACCAGTCACACCATCACATCACCATTACTCCACCAGTCACACCATCACATCACCATTACTCCACCAGTCACACCATTACCACCATTACATCACCATTACTCCACCAGTCACACCATCACGTCACCATTACTCCACCAGTCACACCATTACCACCATTACTCCACCAGTCACACCATTACCACCATTACATCACCATTACTCCACCAGTCACACCATTACTCCACCAGTCACACCATTACTCCACCAGTCACACCATCACATCACCATTACTCCACCAGTCACACCATTACTCCACCAGTCACACCATCACCTCACCATTACTCCACCAGTCACACCATTACCACCATTACTCCACCAGTCACACCATTACCACCATTACTCCACCAGTCACACCATCACATCACCATTACTCCACCAGTCACACCATTACCACCATTACATCACCATTACTCCACCAGTCACACCATCCTGTCACCATTACTCCACCAGTCACACCATTACCACCATTACTCCACCAGTCACACCATTACCACCATTACATCACCATTACTCCACCAGTCACACCATTACTCCACCAGTCACACCATCACGTCACCATTACTCCACCAGTCACACCATTACCACCATTACTCCACCAGTCACACCATTACATCACCATTACTCCACCAGTCACACCATTTCCACCATTACTCCACCAGTCACACCATTACATCACCATTACTCCACCAGTCACACCATTACCACCATTACATCACCATTACCCCACCATCACCACACCATTACCCCACCATCACCACACCATTACCCCACCATCACACCACCATCAGTCACTGCACCGTCACCACCATTACATCACCATCAGTCACACCCTCACCACCATTACATCACCATCAGTCACACCCTCACCACCATTACTCCACCAGTCACGCCCTCACCACCATTACTCCACCAGTCACGCCCTCACCACCATTACTCCACCAGTCACGCCCTCACCACCATTACATCACCATTACTCCACCAGTCACCACCATTACTCCACCAGTCACACCATCACCACCATTACTCCACCAGTCACACCCCCACCACCATTACTCCACCAGTCACACCCTTACCATCATTACCCCACTAGTCACATCATCACCACCATTACATCACCATTACTCTACCATCACCACCATTACCCCACTAGTCACGCCCTCACCACCATTACCCCACTAGTCACACCATCACCACCATTACTCCACCAGTCACACCATCACCACCATTACATTATCATTACTCCACCATCACCACCATTACATCCTCATTACTCCACCAGTCACACCATCACCACTATTAACCCACGAGTCACACTCTCATCACCATTACTCCACCAGTCACACCATCACCACCATTACTCCACCATTACTCCACCATCACATCACCATTACTCCACCAGTCACACCATCACATCACCATTACTCCACCAGTCACACCATCACATCACCATTACTCCACCAGTCACACAATCACATCACCATAACTCCACCAGTCACACCATCACATCACCATTACTCCACCAGTCACACCATCACATCACCATTACTCCACCAGTCACACCATCACATCACCATTACTCCACCAGTCACACCATTACCACCATTACATCACCATTACTCCACCAGTCACACCATCACGTCACCATTACTCCACCAGTCACACCATTACCACCATTACTCCACCAGTCACACCATTACCACCATTACATCACCATTACTCCACCAGTCACACCATTACTCCACCAGTCACACCATTACTCCACCAGTCACACCATCACATCACCATTACTCCACCAGTCACACCATTACTCCACCAGTCACACCATCACCTCACCATTACTCCACCAGTCACACCATTACCACCATTACTCCACCAGTCACACCATTACCACCATTACTCCACCAGTCACACCATCACATCACCATTACTCCACCAGTCACACCATTACCACCATTACATCACCATTACTCCACCAGTCACACCATCCTGTCACCATTACTCCACCAGTCACACCATTACCACCATTACTCCACCAGTCACACCATTACCACCATTACATCACCATTACTCCACCAGTCACACCATTACTCCACCAGTCACACCATCACGTCACCATTACTCCACCAGTCACACCATTACCACCATTACTCCACCAGTCACACCATTACATCACCATTACTCCACCAGTCACACCATTTCCACCATTACTCCACCAGTCACACCATTACATCACCATTACTCCACCAGTCACACCATTACCACCATTACATCACCATTACCCCACCATCACCACACCATTACCCCACCATCACCACACCATTACCCCACCATCACCACACCATTACCCCACCATCACCACCATTACATCACCATTACCCCACCATCACCACCATTACATCACCATTACTATATTTACATTCTATTGACGATAGTCAGCTATATGGACGATACAGATGTCGCCATTAAAAACCCACGTTTCAAGAAAAGGAATCCCGTGACTTGCCACGGCTGCGCACGGCAAGCTGTGAAAATGCCCTTCATTACCTGTAGGGGGCAGTCGTGTTTCAGTCTGAAGTATTGTGTGTCTACTGAAGCCGAAAATGTGTTCTCTCTCCTAGTCACCCATTGACAGCAAGCGACAGAGCTCATAAACATGTCGAGCTCAAACTGTAAATACTGATAAGTATTAATTCTTCATTTTCTTCTCTCCTTCAATGATGATACTTCTTCGACGGCGCTTTCTTCATTCAGTATAATTATTAGTAGTAGTACTGCTCCGAATTTATTATTGTGATTTTTCCTTATTATTATTGTAACGCACCTGCGCGTGTGTGCAAAAAAACTACAATGAGGTATGATATGTTAGCCTAAAACAATTGTTTTATTGTGTTTATGCGCCTCTAAATATACACTAAACAATAAACACTGCCTTGTGCAAAGTGAAAGTGAGTTGCGCGTGCAACTTTTTGATCAAAAGGCTGATAAACGCGTGCGCAGATATGAGCAGATTTATCGATAAAACAACAGACATGAAATGAAAAAAATAACCACAAAAATATGTACTACTCTCTGAATACAACGCGACAGCACGCAGAATCCCTGGGCTTTGACTACTATCGTGTATCGGCGATCTTACAGGCTGACGATAGGACGATATGACAATGGGCATTATCGCGCAACCCTACCATTACCCCACCATTACCCAACCATCACCACCATCACATCACCATTACTCCACCATCACCACCATCACATCACCATTACTCCACCAGTCACACCATTACATCACCATCACCCCACCATTACCCAACCATCATCACCATCACATCACCATTACCCAACCATCACCACCATCACATCACCATTACTCCACCAGTCACACCATTACATCACCATCACCCCACCAGTCACACCATTACATCACCATCACCCCACCAGTCACACCCTCACCACCATTACATCACATTACTCCACCAGTCACACCATTACATCACTATTACTCCACCAGTCACACCATTACATCACTATTACTCCACTCACCGTGATTAATGTAAAGCCTTTAAAACACGGAGGTCGCTCTCCCGACGGCACGAACATGGCGGTTTATCTCTCTAGCTCTCTCTCTCTCTAACTCTAACTCTCTCTCTAACTCTAACTCTAACTCTCTCTCTCTCTAACTCTCTCTCTCTCTAACTCTAACTCTAACTCTCTCTCTCTCTAACTCTAACTCTCTCTCTCTCTCTCTCTCTAACTCTAACTCTCTCTCTCTCTTTACTTTTCAGTAACAAACCTCAGAGCAGATACACAGAATCTATTGCAGCTCGCGCGTTTTAGTTTCACATTTAAACCCGGAAGCACTGGTTCTCACAAGACCCACAGAAGGACCCTTACTGGTCAGCCTGCCTTATTATAAATATTGATAAAGAAAAAAAATATTTATATAAGATAAATAAATGTACATATTATAATAGGTGATGCACCTATTTGGTCTATATTGGACTATATGTTTTATTTAATGATTGTAGAAAATGAGTGTAAACGTTAAGGTTACGGATCGATTTAAATTTAGGACCGGCAGAGGGCGCTGTGCTCCAGGAAAACGAACCAGGTTACAAAATAAAAGTCCCCGCTTCATATCAAATTCTTTTCATTTAAATAACGAGTTAAATATAAACATTATTATTACTGCAACAAATAATGGAACAAATTAAGTATTAAGCAAATTACATGTCACACTCAGTCATGTGACCTGACATGTTCTTTTTTTTACTTTGTTTATTTTTGCTTGTATGTACGCATGTATGTATGTATTTATGCATGTTCTGTATGTATGTATGTATGTACTGTATGTGTGTATATTTGTTTGTTTGTTTGTGTATTTGTTTGTTTGTTTGTGGAACCTTGTGCCACAGATTACTGTTTATACATGTTTGTTTATGTATTTTTTGTGTGTGTACCTGTTTTGTTTAAGTAAATATCTGCTTTGGTGTTTAGTTATGTGTTAAGTCGTGTTTGTTTGGGAACTTACCTGTTCATGTAGGCATGTATGTGTATGTTTGTTTACATGTTTATTTGTTTAGGTATGTGATTGTTTGCTTGTTTACATGTTTATTTGTATATATTTTGTTTTTATCCTTTGTTTGTTTGTTTGTGTGACTTTTGGTGTAGGTATGTGTTTGTGTCATCATTGGGTTATTTGCTAATTTGTGTTTGTTTAGTTGTTTTACTGTTTATGTTTGTATGAACGTGTGCACTTGTTTCTTGTTTGTTTGGTATACCTAATACTATTGGTGTGTTTTCTAAAGATATATGCATCCTGTGTGTGTGTGTGTGTGTGTGTGTGTGTGGGTGGATGTGTGTGTACCTCTGTGTGTATGTCTGTGTGTGTGTGTGTGTGTGTGTGTGTGTGTGTGTGTGTGTTAGATAAGCTCTTTGAGCTCATTATTTTATATATTTGTTTCTATTTTTTTTACTCATCCCCTCTTTAAAGGCACACAAAAAATATGTTCAAAGCTGTGAGTCATCCAGTGCAGTTATTGTTATTTCAGAGCGTGTACGCCCACACACACACACACACACACATGTACACGGACTCCATTAATTCTGCTGAGTTGGTCAAATGTTGCATGTGTCTGCTGCCTTCTGACCCTGATGTCATGAAAGAAGAGACTCTTAAAAATGTTGTTCTGCGGATTCTGTGTGTGTGTCAGGGATAAGACAGTGGGTAAAAAACTAATTTATGTGGATGTTTTTGCGTGTTTTGTTTTGTTTTTGGGTAGAGCATGTCCAGACTCGCTCTCATCACCATCCCTAAAACGTGGTGTGTGTGTGTCTGTGTGTGTGTCTGTGTGTGTGAAAGAAAAAGAGTGAGAGAGAGAGACATTTCCTGTCAAGATCTGGAAGGTTTCTTAATCATTCTTATACACTATAATATAAATATAAATATACACCAAACTTTCACATACATCAGCTCACAGACATCCATCACCAGGAGAGCAAGGTAGCATAAATAAGTGCACTCTCAAAGGGCGGGGCAGGCTGATGCATATAGAAGCGGGTTGATAGAGCGTTTATCCAAAGCGATGCAAGACGTTTTATTATCAGATATGAGCACAAACATCAGTAAATTCGTTCTTGCATGAAGAATCACTGACACGCCTCACCAGACACTATAGATTTTCATTCTGTTGTCTGAGCTAAAGCTTAAACCGGTTTAACTTCACAAAGACCAAGCTAGATAGTTTCCCACAGAAATCAGGAGCCCTGAGGACCAAAGACCTGATGAGAATTCCTGCTCTGATTTGTAGAGACTGAATGATAAGGTTTTCCCTCTATTGGTTACATGATAGTGTATGTAGGTTTTAATTTGCTCCTGAAATCCAAATCAGTATTTCAAATGACAAAAAAACACAATCATTTTCAATTTTGTGCTGCAAATTTTTCATTGTGTTAAGTTGTGTCTCCCAGCTGGGGCGTGTCTCACTCTACATCAGGACGTCACTAGTGTCGCGAATTCCCTTTTTCCAACTGCATAAAGTGTATTTGTGTTAAAATGGGTGGAGCTTGTGCGAGTTATTGTACTATTCCAAGGAACTCGTTAAAGGGATAGAACATATTTATATTTATTCTGGCTGCAATCATTATTCAGGTGTGTATACTGTAAGTACATCGGAACACAAGTACAATTTAAGTAATTGTGGCCAAATTCCATAACCCATATTCAGTGACATATACTGTAAAGCTTCTGAAGTCCCACTGAAATAAACAAATTGAAATTAAGGTTTATTTAGTCCAAATTGAACAATGCTTCCAAGGCTAATCAGAGCTAATGTATAACTACCACATACCATATTTACAAAGCATCTTAAGCCTAAAAGTTTTAAGCCTAAAAGTTGCTCCTAGTGAGCTCCTAGTATAAGAAAATTCCTAGGATTATGACATTTTCTTAAGAATTTCCCCTTAAACATCTTTTGTTTGAAAACATCTTAGCCCTAAGAACAGCTCCTAAGGTTAAAATTAAGAGTAGAGCGGAGGACTTTTAAGAGGCATAAGAGTTTATATAGCGGAGGACAAAATGGCGGAAAGAGAAATATTCTTCAAACATTGAAAGTAAAGCTAAAAGTAAACTTTGCTCTTCTGTCCAATTTGGTTTTCTTTGGTTTTCTTTTACTTCCTTCCATCTCTCTTGGATTGTTGGTACATACCATCCTAAAGTGCAACTTAAACAGACTGTCCTGCAATCATGTAAATTGGTAAAATCTGAGCCATTTTGCTCCCATCAATCTGAAATGGATTATTCTAAAAAGTAATAAAATCAGTATAGTAAATAAATGTAAGAACTTTAGTATAATAACTTCTGTAAGAAAATTGGTTGCTTTAAAAGTAGACACATTTTCAACATTTGGTTGTTTTAATTATCTTTAAGATATTTAGTCTATATTGATGTTTAGTCTATATTGATTGACATATTGTCATAGAATATCATATACTGTATTCTATTCTCACAAAAAGTGCATTTCAAGACCTTATCAGAAGTCAGAGGTTATTTTTCATCAACCAATCACAGTCCTTGAATTGCTGCATCATCCCTAGCAACAGGGTCAACCACACCCCCTCACTAATATAAAATGTTTTGTACGTTCCTTACTCAGAGTTGCTCTGAAAAGTTTCCTAAATGACTTTTAGTCTAGGACTCCCAGCTAGGACTTATAGATAGGATCTCTCTGAGAGAATTTCAAGAAGCTTTGTAAATACGGGCCCAGGACTGCACAAGGGTTGGGGCTCCCATTAATTACATTGCCCCATTCCAGGTGACAGACTTCACGCTCTGTATGCAGAGCAAAGTAAGGATTTAAGTAATCAGTATCAACAATGACCTGCAGTAATCACCACAGTAATGATTTGAAACAGACTTGGAAAAAACAAAACTATACCTTTAATTCCATCATTAACCATCAATAAAACTCAGTAATATAATTGTATTTAGTGCACAGACGTGTTCGCTGATGAAGGCTCTGTCTCTGGCTCTAACTCGACTCTGACTGGGGGGGAAGGGGGGTGGTTGGGGTGTTTCCCCATTGCTTTTTATTCTAAAGCATCAGCACTGGCTCCATTAAATTAGCCACATTAAGCAAAGTTCATGTTTTTTGCTGCAGATCACTACACTACACCTGTACCCATTTAAAAGTTTTTTAAGTTTAGTCTCCAGTGTATGTTAGTCACCAGAAACTCAGACTTCAGATTCCATTTGGATGAAAAAACTTATAATGAATAGTTATTAAGTGAATGTGGACTTTTAATCTGTGATTTCACACAGCCGTGAGAGGATTCACTGTCTACATCATCAGACGCGTGTTCTCTCTCTCAGGGAGACCCGGAATGTCCTCACCGCTGAGCTGCTAAGAGGCGCTAACGATTATGTTCTGGTTTTGAATAGCTTCAATCTGTCCACACACACACACACACACACACACACACACAGTCTAATCCTTTAAAGAGTTCTGAGAGCTCCTGGCTCAAGGCCGCACCTCGACTAATCGCCCTGTGCTCATGTCTGTGTTCCTGATTTAATTTTTTTATTTTAGACACATGATAGATAGCGTTAGGTCTCGATAGATTACCAAGAGTAAGCTAATCTATGCTAATGCTAGCTCTATCTTTTAGATGTGGTTAGATCTGAGTACAATTCCAGATTTGTGTTTCAATAATAAACAAGGAAATGTCCAAATTGAATTTATTCAAGTGTTTAGAATTATTACATAACCCTAACCCTTATTCTCCTAACTATTAGCTAATGTTAGAATAAATTAGCATTGGGACTGTAGCTTTGGAAATGTATTTTTTGTGAACTCTCCATTTCTGTAGAATCTCTGTCATATATAATCATGTGGAGCACAGAGTGTTGTTCGGGAACACATCAGATAAATGAGTAAATAAATAAATAAATTCAGTGATGATGAACTGCGGCGGTCTGCGTTCCGTCACGGAAACGTCTGCGGCATTTATTTGATTCATTTGCATTTACACTTTCCCCACTGTCATGCAAACTATCCACCATCAGCATATATATGTGTGTGTGTGTGTGTGTATGTGTGTTTGTGTAAGATTCTGAAGAAAATCTGCATTTCCCTTATTCTGTGCTAGTTATAACATAATTATGAAGTTATAAAAATAACAGTGTAAAGCCCTAAAAGTGATGCAGTAATAGACAAAATAACTCAGGCTGGTGAGCCAGACTTGTGGGTGGTTTATGTTAGTCAGGGTTGAAATAAGCCCTCATTTAATTGTGAAACGCAGAAATGTTTATTTTAGATGATTTTTTTTATTTGTCTTTAATTTAGTTATATAATTGCCTGTTCATTTTCTTTGTTTTTGTTTGTTTATGGTTTTATTTATTTATATTTATTAAAGGTTGTTTGTTTGTTTATCTGCTTTTATGTTTTTATTCATTTACTTGTATTTATTGAAGGTTTTTTTTATTTATTTGCTTTTATTACTTTACATATTTGTTTATAGTTATTTAAAGTTATTGAGTTAACTTTTTATTTGTTTGCTTGTTTGTTTGTTTATATTTTTTATTTACTTTTTATTCACTTTTATGTATTCATGTATTTGTTTATTTATTTATTCATATGTTTATTTGTATTCAATTAGTTACTTTTATTTTAGGTTATTTATTTGTTTGTTTGCTTGCATTTAGTTAGTTAGTTAGTTAGTTAGTTACATAGTTACATAAATAGTAACTTTACCTTTAGCTTTGAATAAACAAAATAATAAACAAGATTTAATTGATGGGCATTTATAATATTAAAAAATGTGAATTACAGAGACAGATTTTAATGAGTTATTTATTACTCTGTTACACACTAAAATAATCAACGAAAGAGAAGAAAAAAGGCCTTAAACCTGGGTGTATACTCTATACTTCCTGTTTATAATATTGTGCATGTGTGTGTGTGTGTGTGTGTGTGTGTGAGAGAGAGAGAGATAAAGAGATAAGGATTATTAATAAAAAAGTTTTTTTTAAATTGTTTTTTAATCATCTGCATAAATGCACTATATCTCGAACTCCTCACGTTACTTGTCACACACACACACACACAGACACACCCTATTACTATATCTCATGTATCTCTCTGCTTAAGTCTTACCTTATATCTTTACCCAGTTACAGGGTTTTTTTCGTCGTTATTCTTTCTTCTTCATTCTTGTCTCTTAAACACAGCCTTGTGTTTGTAACCTTTTCTTGGCTGAGAAGGAACACACAACTGTAAGCACTGAACACTTCTGGATGTCAGTTCCATAGACTGGATCAATATATCACTCTGTCGATAAATCATAAAAACACTATCTAAAGTATGTACACACTTAACTCAGTGATGAAGTACAGTGGTTTATCCAGGATAAGTAATGATGATTAAGTGACGCTGGAAAAGATTATATAACACTAATGTTTCATATCAGTGGTTCATATTTACAGGTTAAACTTTATTTCTTTGCTCTTCTCACTCTGCTGGTGGTGCTGACTTTGCAGATCTGACACGGTAGGTAAATGGAGGCTGAGCGCTACCTGAGATAAGCTCTTAACCTTTTCCTGGGAGCAAATCAAGCAAAGGACAAATAGACATGGAGCGCTGAGTGTTTGCTCTTACCTCTGACTAAAATAGCCAGCTGCCGTGTGCCTGGTCTGCGCTGGACGGACAGTTAGGTAAGAGAGAGCTAAAGCTCAGCTTATCTAACGGCAGGGGCTTATGGATGTGCCTGGACCTGCTGCGCTTTTCTACTCACTGAAGCCATGGCAAGAGTGTGACGATATACCGGTATGACGATTTTCCCCGAAAAAGGGTTTACACATGAAAAAGATCTTTACAACAAGATGTGATATTACAGGTACAGCCACACATCCAGTTTGTCTGTAACGGCTCATCAGAGCAGGCCTGGTCGACGTTTCACACGCACAAGCACTGCTGTTTCATTTGCGTGTAAGGTTTAACAGATAAGTTTATACTGCCTCCAAGTGTGTAGGACGTCCACGCTTTTTTTTTTTTTTTGAGCGGTCTCATCGTGTCCCTGTAAGCTGTTTTTCAGTTGGTTTTTTTTAGGGTTTTTTAAATTGTTTTCAAGTTTTTGTTGTGTTTTCCACACACCCTGGTCTGATTTCATCACATCACCGATTGATTTTGTTCCCACAGCCATATCGTATTAAGCGCTGCATATCCCTGTGCATGCAAAAAATTATGCAAAACACCAGCGTCAGGATCGTATCACACGCCACTGCGTTCACGTCAAGGTCGTGCACTGGTCCGGTGCTGAAGGGTGTCGATGTGTCTGGGGGGGGGGTGATGGGTACTGACACCTATCCTCACACACACACACACACACACACACACTCATTCTATCCACCTGACTCCATGAAGGAGATCAGACACACACAAACACACACACACTTGTGATTTAACACTAATGACATGAGGCTTTGGTGATTTTAATCTGCTTAAATAAAACATGGCTTCCAATGTGAGAGAAATCCTGCTCTTTCCCCTTCCCACAGCCATCTTTAGCGGCTAATCGTGCTAATGCTAGCTCCCATGCTACTATTGTACCTGGTTTGATTTGAACGTAAAGCATCTACAGTGGGAACGGTTGCGTATTTAGACTATTTCCCATAGTGTTGTTGTGCGCTTTGGGGCTGTTTAGTTTACAAACTAGGCACAAAAGAGATGTTTTATGTTAAATATTATGTTTTTTTTTTTATTGACTGACAGGACAAGCAAACTGACAGGAAGTGCGCGCGCCGAAAGAGATCGGCACGCGCCGTGCATGCTGAGTGCCGGTTGCCGGGGCAACGGCGTTGCGGCTCTGATAGGTTCTTTTCAGCCGGGCCACGTGACCCGCGGCTTTGACGTCACTGAGGTTTTCGGAGCTCAGAGCCGGAGCCGAGCGCGCGCCCTGACAGTCTGCGGAGTTTGGAGTGGTGGCTGTCTGTCTCTCTCTCTCCCTCTCTCTCTCTCATTCTCTCTGTCTGTCTGTCTGTCTCTCTCTCTGTTCTCTCTCTCTCTCTTTCTTGTTCTCTCACACACACACGCGTGCGTGTGTGTTCTGTCATCGCGTTTCCAGGTTATGGACGTCTAAAAGATCAGAAAACACCAGCTGTCCATCTATATTTCCTGCGGTGAGTTTTTGTCTCTCACCTACACACCACTCTCTCTCTCTCTCTCTCTCTCTCTCTCTCTCATACACACACACTGCCTGGGTCTTTGTGCAAGACAAAAAAAAAAAAACAGATATGAATCAATAAAAACTAAAAATGATACGGAAACTTCATTGCATCACATAACATCTTTAGGCACGCTATTCAGTGCACTACACTGGACCTGAAATACCAGCGTCATGTTCACTGCTTAGTGCACTCACTACACCTGCTTAATGCACTCTATCAGTAGATCTGCTTCTGGCTCTCAGCTCTCTCTTTACTGTATAAGTGCATTAAGTGGGCGTCTATAGTGAGCTGGAGTGGTGTCAGGTCTGTGCTCACTACTCAGAAGGTTTAGGATAACATGTTCTGTGCGTCTTCATAAATCAGTTTACAGGAGTATATAAGGCTAAAATAACCACTCCCAAAGACATGTTTAGTCCACTGACACTAATGCAGGGGATCATAACTGAGCTGCATCTCTCTGCGTAAATGAAAAATACAGATTGGATTGGATGATGTGGGTTGGAAGGTGTGGATTGAATGATGTGAATTGGACTGTGTACTGGTGTGGATTGGAGGATGTGAATTTGGATGGTGTGGATTGGATGATGTTGATTGGACAGTGTGGACTGGACTGTGTAATGGTGTGGATTCGATGGTATAGATTGGATGAAGTGGATTGGATGGTGTGGATTTGGATGATGTGGATTGGACTGTGTAATGGTGTGGATTGAAGGATTTGAATTTGGATGGTGTGGATTGGACAGTGTGGACTGGCTGTGAAATGGTCTGAATTGGATGGTATAGATTGGATGGTATAGATTGGATGGTGTGGATTTGCATGATGTGGATTGAATGATGTGAATTTGGATGGTGTGGATTGGACAGCGTGGAGTGGAGGGTATGGATTTAGATGATGTGGATTGGACATTGTGGTTTGGACAGTGTTATTTGGTTGATGTGGATTGGATGATGTGAATTGGACTGTGTAGTTTGGACAGACGGGATGGTGTGAATAGTGCGGAGTGGGTTATGTGGTTTGGACAGTGTTGATTGGACGTTGTGGATCTGAGTGATTTGTGTCTATTTGTAAATCACTCCTGAAATAACTCACAAACATTCATAAACGACTCCACCTGTGATTCATTTTCATCAGTCAATGACTTGCCAAGGAATCACAATATGCTTGTAGTTGACTTCTGAAATGATTCCCCTTTTTTTTTTTGGAGGATTTTTTGGGCGACTCCTTAAATCAATCACACTCGTTTGTTAAAGACTCTTTCAGTAATTCAGGTATATTCTAAAATAATAATTATATAAATTTGAAAATGACTCTTCAAGTGACTGAGCTTCATTATTATTTGACTCGTCAGGTGCTGCGTTTGCATTTGTAAGCAATACTTTTCAGGTAATTTTTTAAATACTCCTCCCATGATTCAGTCAAAATTTTTGTATGCTGCTCTTGGAGTGAGTCAGGAACATTTGTATAAGACTCCTCCAGTTTATTATTTACATTAATAATTGACTCCTTGAGGGATTTACTGTGTATGTGCTTGTACACTTCAAGTGACTCATGTTATTTTTTAAACAGCTTCTTCAAATGCTGCGCTTGCGATTGTAATCAACACCTCGAGAAATTCAAGTAATTTGGTTATGATACTTGATCCCCGTAACTTCATCCTCCATCTGTAAGAGATTTAAACGATTCACTTATTATCACTTATTGATTATTGTTTGTAAGCAACTGATTCACGTGTGTTTGTAAACGACTCCTTTGGTGATTCAACGTGGATCACTTAAAGAGACACACACACATTATAAGTGAAGCACAATTCGTTTACAAATGAATATCGATAAATGACTCAGAAATATAAGTAAATCACCAGAGGAGTCATTTACAAACACATGTGAATCAGTTGCTTACAAACAGAGTCAATAAGTGAATCGTTTAAGTTTATTGAAAGGAGAGATTGAAATGATTTGTTATTTTGTAATGAAGGGGGATTGGATGGTGTTGATTGGATGATGTGGATTGGACTCTCAATTCGACTCTCAAGTGATTCGTATCTATTTGTAGGTGACTCCTCAGATGACTTAGACATTTATAAATAACTCATCTAGTAATTCATTTACATCAGTCAATGACTTCCCAATGACTCTACACATGCTTGTACTAGACTCCTCAAGTGTTTCGCTTTCATTTTTAAATGTCTCCTTAGCGGATGCACTTATTTATTAATGACTCTTCAATGATTCCACTGATTCAATTTGTAAGTGATTTGGTAAATACCCAACGCTTACATTCGTAAATGACTCCTAACACTTACTGTATAACACGTGATCATAATAGAACTGTAGGTGAATTACATGGATGTCCAAACCACACCTTGTGGGATTTACATTTGTAAGCGATTCCTCAAGCAATTCAAATTATTCTGTTACTTTTGTAAAAGAATCCGAGGCTGATTTGCATAGATTTGTGTACATGAGTCATTTATGTTTCTTCAAGAGGTTGAAACGAATCACTTAACCTTTGTAAATGATTTCCAAAGTGTTTTGAGTAAATTTCTGGTGCTATATTTTATCTACTTGTCTAATTCATGTCAGGTCAATTTTTTCTTCTCGTCTCGTCCCGCAGAGTGAGACACACTCATGCTGTGTTCGGTGTTTCTTTTCTGCATAACAGGTTCTGTTTAAATTCACTGGAACAGATGATCACTCATCATCACGGCTCGGCTTACAGGAAGTCTCTCAGCCCTGGTCTGTCGTTTCATCACTCTCCTCTTAATTGTGGCACAGGCAAAAGGTTTAATATCCCACACACACGCACACTCGTGGGGATTGGAGCAAGCCCAGCTTCCGCGCTTTGCCGTTAAAGTGGTGGTGGGTAGGGGAGTGGTGGTGAAAGATAAAGATGATAAAAGAGATAGCGAGGTGAGCGGGTGAAGGCGCGAGGGCGTGGTCAAGGCTGCACCAGTTCCTCGTTTGTAATACAGCTGCTAGAAACGTGGAAAGAGTGCTCGGTGTGGTGTGTGTGTACACACACTGCGTACACTGTTTGTGTGTCAAACATAACCGGCTGCAAATGAATAATGGAGAGAAGAAGGACAAAAGAAAATATCAGTGGCTTTATTATTTTTTTATGGAAAAATAATCACAATCCTTTTATTTAGTTCGTTTATGGCGTGGAACCATCGAGAATCTAGCATACGGGCGTTTCAGCCAAAGTCCACAATGGTTATATTTACACATAAATAGAATTTGTGTGGAGAAAGAAAAGAGAGAGAGAGAATGAGAGAGAGAGAGATTAAGAGAGATGCTGTTCTGGTTTTTCTTTCTCGGAGAGAGTGAAAGGACGAGGGGAAAAACCTAAAGAGAGTTAGTACAAGATAAGAGAGAAGAAGTTGTAAAAGATAAACATTAAACTTCATATAACATTAAACAGCACTTTACAGCATTGCTGTGTGTGTGTGTGTGTGTGTGTGTGTGTGTGTGTGTGTGTGTGTGTGTGTGTGTGAAATGAACACAACAGGTGACAGATAGGAAGTCAGTTAACACAGTTGCATAAAAGATTGTGTATAAGGGAAGTGTGTGTGTGTGTGTGTGCGTGTGTGCGCGCATCTGTGTGTGTATGTGGTGCAAGATTAAAGCCTCACATCCTGCACAACTTGTTAACAATAAACTCACAATACGATAAACATATTCTACAGAAACCTCACTGTACCCGGGAGTTCAGCTGTACACACACACTCACACACGCACACATGCACACACAGAGGTTACAGGCGGCTCGCTTTTCCCAGAGTGTGTGTTAATTTTAGCTCCTGGTGGATGCTCAGGCTCTGAGCTTTTGGATTTTAGCTCAGTCTCTAAAATAGCCATGTCTGATTTATTTGTGTGTGTGTGTGTGTGTGTGTGTGAGAGAATGAGAGTAAAAATAGATGATGCTGAAACTCAGTGACTCAAATCTGAAAATATTTTTCATTAATTTATGTATAAAAAAGAACATTTTAGGCAGAACACGGTGCACATCTGAGTCAGGTGTTAACAACGAGTGTTATAATACACGATATGCTGTGTTTAGTGTGTGTGTCGTTAGGAATTCATTAACAATAAGTTTATATATCTGAACATCTCCCTCTGTTCTTATTTTTATTTTTTGTTGTAGTTTCTGTTTTATTTTACACATTTTAAACATTACATCAGACTTGTCACCTGTAAGACAATGTTAGCTGAAGAGTATTAATCATGAAAATAACTGTGATTATTAAAGTGGATGAGATTTACTTTAGTTATCACCATCGACTCGAATAAACAATTCGCTCCAATAATAAGGTTCCACTAGTCTATTCACGATTAACTCGTGTAAGCACAGTCGACTTGAATAATAACTATCAACTCGAAATAATCTCTATGAACACTCGAATATTCAACTTGTCCAGACATGATCAATTGAAATAGATATGATTGCCATGAATTGATCATAAACAACTCGTGATTAGATTGAATAATTATGAACATCTCGTATAAATACATGCCATCCAAATCAAGTCCTACAATCATAATCAATTCAAATAGTTGTGATCAATTCGAGTAAGTCATGCTCAACTTGAGTGAACAACTCAATTAATCACGAACAACCCTTATAGTTATGATCACTTTGAAAAATCGCGAACATCTCATATAATAATGAGTAACTCATATATTCATGATCAACTCATATAATCACAATTGACTCGAATAATCACGACTAATTAGAACTACTTGTATGATCACGATCAAGTCAAATAATCTCGAACGGCGCATGCGGAAGCGATCGACTCAAATAATCACGATCACTTCTGAAAGATCACAATCAAGTCTTTTAACTCCAATCAAATTTTAACTCCAATCACAATCAGCTCGAATAATCATAAACAGCTCGAATGATCTGGATCGACTCGCACAATCCCAATCATCGTCAGGTAAGTCACGTCCAACTCATATAAAAAATGGACAACTCAAATAATCACAATCAACTCATAAAATTAAGGTTCATTTGAATAAACCAGGTTGACTCATGCATTCTCAATCATCACAAATAACTTCCGATCAACTCGCTTATGTGTGGTCGGCATGAATAAATCACAGTTGACTCCAATAATCAAAAGGACTGGTTACGGAATGAGGAACAGCTCGTTTGTTTTAGTCCTGCCCCTGTACTATACTGAGTACTGTATGTGTGTCGGGGGGGCACACGCTATGCTGTAGTTGAACCGATGTCAGTGGAAGTTACACAAGTAATCCTGTAATCGCTGTGGATACAGCAGGTACGGCTCTAAACAGAGGTGAAGAAAACACTCAGGGTTAATCCATCATTAGAGCAGAGTCACAGGCAGGAGGCTGAAACATGAGACATGGAAAAAAACAGTACAATGGTGTAGATTAGGATGAGAACAGGACAGATGGGAAGGGTCGTGTCTCACATTACATCTTCTAAAATAATTTGTTAGTACTAAAGGTTGGTCACTGATCAGGGGTGGAAATTCACCGAGGCAGAAGGTAAAGAAGTCAAACAGCTGCATGTATATCTAGCTGAATATCCTGATACGTTGTGCTCCACTACACCACACATTCCCAAACGGAGCAAGGCTGCTACCCAGTGTGAGACGAGAAAAACCTCGCGGGCCGACCCAAACCTTTAATCACGGCTCTGATCTACACAATGGACGAAGATAATTGAACATGTCAATTTTTGAATCTAATGACAAAATTGAAATTGAAAACTTTTTCTGTATTCCTCAAAAACCACCTTAAGCGCACTACATTCAATTTTTCCGAGGTATCGCTGTCATCACAATACATATCGCACTTTTTATAGCACTCAAATCGGAGGTCAGGGCCAGGGGTAGCTCAGTGGTTAAGGCATTGGACTACGGTTTGGAAGATCCCAGGTTCAAACCCGACAACCACCAAGTTGCCACTGTTGGGTCCTTAAGCAAGGCCCTTAACCCTCAACTGCTCAGATGTGTAATGAGATAAAAATGTAAGTCGCTCTGGATAAGAGCGTCTGCCAAATGCCTAAATGTAAATGTAAATCGAAAGCTGCAAAGCCTCCTAAGTCACAAAAGGTGTAAGTGTATTGTAGGGTACAAGTTTATCTTGTCAACACAAGGCTCACCTTCTGATCACAAAGCCAATTAACTGTGTTAATGTGAATGATATTTACTCCTGCTGTTTCTGTGCTAAAACCTGGCATGCTTTAAATATGTGTAGATAAAAGTATATGTGCTCATGAGATAAAAAAAAAATGACCTTATTATATAAAAGATTTAGATGAATGACTTCATAGAAAGCAGTTGCTTTGATGTTAAAATTTTGATCTTGTGCTTTAAAATTTTTAAAAATGTATTTTGTATTTTATTTTAAAATATATATTAGATTTACTATAATAATAATAATATATTTTATATTTTAGTTATGTATTTTTTTGTAATATAGTGATATTAATAACAATATTATTATATTATAACTATATATCGTGGGCACTTTAGTTTTTCTTTATTTTTGTTTTAAATAAAGGTGAGTTACCAGACCTATATGCTGTTATATCATCACAACAACATCCTTAGGTATTGTGATATGGTGATATGATATTTCTGTCACATCACCCACCCAGAGCGTCGGCCGATCTCATGCTTGTTTCTGGAACGTGCTGAGGTTGGAGATGAACGTGGAGGAAAAAACTCCCACAAGACATCAGATCCTCCTCTGAGGAGTTTCCACACCACACTGCTGTTTTGCTTTCACAATCAATCATTTCAGCTCCTCTGTGTGAGCGCGCTTAAAGAAGCAGTCTAACTTTAGTACCTTAGTCCTTCACTGGAGCTGGAAGTGTCGTGTGTATCCTGGTAACTGTGGTGCAGTTTCATGCAACAAAGCGAACAGATGATTGAAATAAACAAAAAGATGACAAGTCTAATTATAGTTTCTGGTTAGAAATAAAGCAGTTGTTTGGCAAGCCCTGTTATGGAGTGATCTACTGTAGAACAAAATCAAGAACAAATCTCTATTATAAGACAAAAAACGAATGTATATTTGTATTGGATTTTGAATATCAGTACTATCTGAGATTAGCTTCTAGCATGCTAACTTGCTAACAGCCTATGGATTGGAGACGTATCAGAATATTTGTTTAAGACTCCCTTGATTTATTTACATTAGTTTTTGACTTCTTGACGAATTTATAGGGTCTTGTAAATGACTCAGGTTCACTTGTGAATGACTTAGCTGCTGATTCTTGTACATTATTTTGCAAGTGATTCATTCATTGACTCAATTTGCAGGCGACTCCTCAAGTGACTTGTGAACATTTTTATGAGCCTGTTCCAGTGATTCACTTCCATTTGTAATTGATTCGGTAGATTAAAGAATTCTCCTGTATAATTTGTATAAGACTCCTCGGTAATAAGATTTCCCTGGTGATTCATTTGCATTAGTTATTGATTCCTTCAGGGATTTACTGTGTATTGGCTTGTTATTGACTCAGCTTTATTTTTAAGTGACTTCTTACTTTCTGACTCCTATACTCCTATGTTACTTTGCAAATTACTCAAATGATTCTTCTGACTTAAATGTAACCTGTAGAAGACTCCTCATGAACATTTGACTCCTCTGATGATTCACTTTCGTTTGTAAGTGACTCAGTAGATATCTACTGTCGCCACTTTTGAAACGACTCCTTATGTGACTCTTTTCAAAGTGACTCAGGTTTATCTTTAAATGACTCCTTAGATGTTGATTCTTGCAAGACCTAGAGACATATTACGGGACAGATCAGTGTGTGTAAAAACAATTCTTACACCCCTCCTCCAAATCACAGCCATGTCCCAAAGTCTAGCTGCGATTGCTTTTCAGTGTGGCAAGACTGCATCATGGTGAAATCGCATTTACTTCTAATATGATGCAGCACTGAATTCTTTAAAAATACATAAAAATATGAGACACTGGTTAAGTAGGACTACAGAGGTCGACAGAAAAAGGAAGCATTGACCAAATATGGAAAAGGAGGGAAAAGTGCAGGATCAAAGCTTTCACAAGAACATAAAATCAGATGTGAATTTCTCTCTCTCACCTCATCCTGTCCTTCAGATTAGCATGAGGATAAGCCGTGCCTACAGGATAAAAATAAAAGCACATGTGCGTTACATAATGAGCAAAGACGAAGGGACTAATCTTAGCCCGTGTTAACTGTATACTAAACACCTGGGTAAGACCCCTGGATCATGTGACCCTCTGAACTGACATGTAGTGTTAATAGCGTTGTAAATGATTATCTGTTTACAGTCTAAACTGGAATATATCTCTGACTTAGGAACTCAAAAACTACCTGTGTGATTATTTATGCAAGTGGCGAGCACGAGGTTGTGAGTTCGAGTTCCAGGAGATTAATACTGATAATCCTACACAAATGATTCATTTATTAAACAACTGTTTTTTTGATGAACAGAAAAAAAATAGAAGAAATGAAAGAAAGAGAGGAGAAGATTAGACAAACACAGAGATGATTTAAGTATAGGAAAAGAGGAGTGGAATAAAAAAAAAGAGTATGAAAAGTCCAGATGTGCGCGTAAGAGAAATACAGATGTGGACGGAATAAAAAGAAAAACAGAAGCGTGAGGAGGGGAAAACAGAGTAAGATGGAGAAAAAGAGAGAGAGAGAGAACAAAAAACCCCATAAAGAAATGAAAATAAAACGAGACAGAAAATAAAAACATGGAAAACGGTGTAAATGGAATAAATAAAACGAAGCACGTAGATGTCAGTAATGTCTTGTGACGCCAGTGTGCAGGTGGAAACGGTGTTCCGTTATTCGAGGCGAGATGAGAAATAAATAGCGACGGAAAGGTTTTTTTTGTTTGTGATGATGATGACACAGCGCTGTCTGGCCGTCTCTCTCTAAACGTAAACACGACCACACACTTTAACCTTCCATTTACACTCTGATTGATAAACAGAAGCCACAGTGGGCGCCCCCCCCCTGCCTCTGAGACCCCGCCCAGGGGAGGAGCTAACCCTGGTGAAGTGTAAGAACAACAGTCGCTACTGTGTATTGGGATGTTTGTAACGTAGTCGTATCACCTTCTTCCTCTCTTCTGGAGTTTTCACACTGATGTAGCTGATAACAATCTGAGATGATCAAAACATCATCTGCTCTTAGAGCTTAGTGTTACGAGACAGAAATATACAGATGTAGGAAAATATTTATTTGACTTTAAAGAGATGTGTGGCCCTGATCGTGACTGAAAATGTACTTTAATTTAATTACATTTTAATAGAAAAATCTTTTTTTTATTTTTATTTATTGTGTTTTTTTTTTTTTTTTGATTGTGTATTCTGTACAGGGACTTGTCAAAATATCTCCAAAACCATGCCTCAGGGTTTTTTTGTCATTTTTTATGGACAAATATACAGAGAAATAGACAGACAAATGGACTAAGAAATAGAGAGATGGATAGACAAAAAGGTGGACAGATCAAGGGGCAGGCAGGGAAGGACAGAAAAGAAAGGAAAGAAAGACAGCAAGATGAACAGACAGATGGATAGACATGTTGCAAGATTGACAGACAGACAGGTAGCAAAATGGACAGACAGACAGAGGGATGGACAGACTGACAGAAGGATGGACAGACAGACAGAAGGATGGACAGACAGACAGAGGGATGGACAGACAGACAGAGGGATGGACAGACAGAGACAGGTGTTTGACTAGGTTTGAATCATTAAATGCATCAGTGCACCACAGTTCCATCCAGGTGTTTCCAGCAGTTGAGTAGGTCTCTAATTGTGAGGTCCAGTGAGATGACAGTGAGGACAGGGTGATTGCTCCACAGCAGCTGATCTGTCCATTGGTGTGGCGGGGGCAAAGGAGACGAATGCGGGACACGTGGTGAGAAAAAGAAGCAGCAGAAACACAAGCAGGTTCAGGCCTGTACCGCCGCTCACGCCTGAAACACAGCGCCGGGATCCGAGCGACACGAGCAGCACACAGAACCCAAAAGACTTTACAGAGAGAGCATCACACTGAACTCTCTCTCTCTCTCTCTCTCTCCCTATGTCTCACTCACTCTGTCTCTCCCACTCCTACCTGTAGTTTAGTTCTGATAAAGCACTATAAGATGAATAATTCATCTAACAGGACTGTCCTCATCTCTCCAGCAGACTGAGATGTTGATGTGATGAGATCGACTCATAGTTTCATCTGTTCTTTTTTTTTTTTTACACAGCTGTGAGACCAGGAAAGGCTCCAAGTGTGTGTCTCACCGTAGAGGCGTTAAAATGTCCACTCGAACATCTGAACATACTGTATATAGTACAAGAAACATTTACAGCATCCGTCGGTGGTTTTCAGCCGCACCATCACATGTGTGTCCAGGTGACGTGTGGCCCAACGTTACACAACCATGACATCTGCAGGGAGCTAACGAAGGTGCTAAGAGCCTTAGAGTTAATTTGAGATATGACCTTTGGCCTGAGGATCAGAACCCGGCTTTAGGAAGGAGAACTTCTGGGGACGTGAGGCTGAGCGAGGGGGGATCAGGGATGATGTCATCACTGTAAGAGAGCACGAGGAGGGATATGAGAGTGCAGAGAGAGAGAGAGAAAGAGGGACGGAGACAGTCTGGTAGGATAAGGCTGGATCGTTAAGTGGAGTTCAGAGTGAGACAGAAAGAGATGCATGTGTGTGTCCATGATTCTGTAAATTAATGTATTTATTCGGGGAAGTGTTAACAAATTTCACTCTTCCTCTTTATTAATTATAGGCTTTTTATTTATTTTTTAAATCCATCGCCGTGGCAACATCATGCAAATGCGGCCGATCCATTAAGCAATTAAAGTGTCTGGTGTTACATCTCCACAGCGGAAAGAAAGGAAAAAAATAAACAGGACGGATGCAACTAACACACACATACACACACACAATACAATGCTCTGGTCTGTTCTCGAAATGAACATCTTTAATCAAATATTTGGAGTACTCTATATATTCTTTCAGTGAAGGTGATCACAGAAACACATGCACACTGCTGCTCCCTGACTCTTACGTGAACGCCGGTGTGTGTGTGTATATATATACACACATAAATGCAAATATTAATCGTTCTATATAAGCGTGATGAGCAGAAAAGCAGCTCAGAGCATGAGGAAGTCACAAAAACACCTCTACAAACTTCTTCACGCTATATTTCACTCCATCTTGTTCTTGTTCCAGAGTGTTTCCTAAACAAGTGCTTAGGATGTGTGCACAAACATCCAGATTGAAAGAAAGTGTCATTTATGACATCATAAATCTGTTCCTCTGTGATGTAACATGAATAACGGCACTCCAGTGACCAAGCAGACCGAGAGAGAGAGAGAGAGAGAGAAGGTAAGGGATAATGTGGATGATAGAAAGATAAAAAGTGACAGAAAAAATAAAACATGTGGAAGAGAGAGAGAGAGAGAGAGAGACAGATGGAGAACTTTCTGTTTACAGGATGCAATATTTCTTTTCTAATTTTCTTTCTTTTTTCAGTCTTTTGCTTTCTCTGTCTCTCTCTCTCTCTCTCTCTCTTACACACACACTGAGCTTGTGTTCAGGCTGAGAGGAACAGGTTGCGGTGTGTGTGTGTGTGTGTGTGTGTGTGTGTGTGTGTGTGTGTGTGTGTGTGTGTGTGAAAGCCAATTTGCATCAGGAAATGATGCTGCTGCAAATGCTTGTATGTACAAACACACTGTGTGTGTGTGTGTGTGTGTGTGTGTGTGTGTGTGTGTGTGTGTGTGTGTGTGCGTAAGAGAGCAATGGAAAATTCGGTTGATGAGAGGTGAGGGTGGAACGGAGGAAGAGCGCATGAGGCGCAGCATCGGTTTATCACACCGCTGTTCACACCGACATCCTGCACCGCACACACACACACACACACACACACACACACACACACCTAATGGCTTGTTAAAGACCTACATATAGTTTTTCCTCCTCTTTAATCCTGTAACTAGGACATTTGTTGACTGTTAATGTGTTTATTTTATCAAAATAAAGTTTGCGTAACATTCTATAATTCTGTAAAAAAAATCTTTTTAAAAATAAATAAATAAATGAATAAATAATATGTAAATGAGTGACTAAATTACATTCACAAAATCAAATAAACAAATGTTTTTGGTTTTGTCATCACAGTCTCCGGACATGTTTGTGTGTCTGTAAGCACCGGACTTCCAGTAGCATCAATCAGTTAAAGAGTGAGGTAATGTTTGTTAATGAGGGGCGTGGCTTATGTACACTAGGAGTGATGGATAGGTCATTGTCTGATCTTTAAAAGTCATATCCGTGCATCTTGTTGATGACACATATACACGCACACACAGATTAAACACTAACATCTGGTTTTGTTTGTTTACTTAATAATGAGTAATGAATAAATAATGGATTTAATTTGACTGTTTGAAAAGAATCATCAAGGTTTGTCTGTTTGATGTGGAAGTTAGTGATGAAAGTAATTTTTTTTTTCTCTATGTTTAATTAAACATTTTGGTGTTAGGTGTAGTGTGAGAATTTGGGTGTTTGCTGGTAAATTGCTGGTATTAGGAGGGAAAAGAGAAATACTGATGTTTGGTGTTTGATGAAGAATGCTGATCTTTGATGAGGCTTGGGAATGTTGGTGTTTGGGGAATGTTAATGCTTGATGTTGAAGAACTGTTGTTTGGTGAGGAATACTGTTGTGTGATAGTGTTTAATAAAGAACATTGTTCTTGGATGGATGAGATAAAAGTGTTGGCTGTAATGCCTGTCAGTATTGGTGATTGATGGCGTTTATTGAAGAACGTCAATAAAGCAGGAATTATACTGTTTAAGAACTGTGAATGTTGGTGAGGAATACCAGTGATTGATGGTGTTTAATGTAGCATAATGGTGTTTGATTGTTTTAATTTTTTGTTGTTTAATGGTGTTTACCTAAAAGTTGGAGAATATTAATGCTTGATTTTGAGGAATTTTGGCTTTTGTTAGTAAATGCTGGTGTTCCGAGAGGAATACTGGTGTTTAATGATAAATTTTGGTGTTTGATGGTAATATTTTTGTTTTTTATCTAGTGCACATTTTCAAACATTACTTCCCTTAATTGTTAGCACTGATAGAAGTAACAAGTAACCTATAAACATTTGTCCAGTATTGATCTCTTCCTCTCTCTCTCTCTCTCTGCAGCTTAAACAGAATACGCATCGTAATGGGGAAGCAGAACAGCAAGCTCCGTCCCGAAGTGATCCAGGACCTGCTGGACAGCACAGATTTCACAGAGGAAGAGATTCAGGAGTGGTATAAGGGCTTCCTGCGGGACTGTCCCAGCGGCGCTCTCACCATGGAAGAGTTCAAGAAGATCTACGGCAACTTCTTCCCGTACGGAGACGCCTCCAAATTTGCAGAGCACGTCTTCCGAACCTTCGACGCCAACGGGGACGGAACGATAGACTTCCGAGAGTTCATCATCGCGCTGAGCATCACGTCGCGTGGCCAGCTGGATCAGAAACTCAAGTGGGCTTTCAGCATGTACGACCTGGACGGCAACGGCTACATCAGCAAGGCTGAGATGCTGGAGATCGTACAGGTCTGTGTGAAAACCTGATCTTTGGGGAGACGCTAACACGTGATGCTAATAAAGAGCTCTGGAGAATTATTTTTTTTGTTTGTTTTCCAGCAGACAGAGAGATAGTGGGGCGGCTTCATTTCGCACGGGAGCGAGTTTAGGGTTTAGCCAATTAACACGTGCAGAATCGATGAGTCAGATGCGGGAAGGAAAAGCAACACTGCAGCAGCTCTGAAAATAATAGCTCGACACTAATGGACCAATTATCCTCTGCATCCAGAGCGAAAGCACAAACAGCTTGTGTTCATCATCTCTGTCATGCTCGCTGTCACTCTGTGTACACCACTCGGCCAAACACCTCACATCAAAGCACAGCAACAGGAAGTGCGCTGTGGTCTCATGAAATTACACAACAAAAAACAAAAAATTATCCAGAGAAACTGGATAAAAGATGCTTTTACTTTAAAACAAACACCAAATAAGAAACATATTTAAAAACTAAATCCTTTATCACCTTTCAAAAGCACTAACATTTTGTATCAAACACCAACAATTCCTTTAAATGTTATCACACTTTTATTCCTATTTATATTAGTGATAAATATTACAATAATAAATGAATTGTATTAAGTAGTATTACTTAATGCAATTTACTCAGTATGTTGGTATGCATTCACCAACAAACACCAGCAACCACCATCAGAACAAAAACTACCTTAAATGGCAAAAATGATTTTAGATCCTGACCACCACAAACATTTTTGTCATAAAAATAAAAGCAACACCAAATATCACCAAACGCATTCATCATTAAAACAAAATGCTTTTGTGTTTAACATCAAATGCAACAAATACCAACATTTACATCCACCACTACACTCAATACTCACTAATAAACACCTACACTCCAGCATTCACTAATAAACACCAACATTCACTACTAAACACCATCACCCAGTGTGTTCAACACCTGCATTCTTGAATATAAACACCAACATTCTATATTAAACACCAACATACTGTAATAAACACCAGCATTCACACACTACAATATTTTATAAGAAATATTTAACCTTTGAATCATCATGAAAAAACAGCAAATACATAAACTCTGCGCACATTCCCCATCACTTTTGTGTACAGTTTGGTGTTTACCAATGCATTTTAATGAGTATTGATGCAAATGTTGGTGTGTGATTGGCGATATTGCTAAATGCTGGTGTTTATGGTATATGGTTGATTGATGGTGGTTGCTGGTATGTGCTGGTGTTTAATGTAGGATAAATATTTTTAAAGGAGATTGTTGGTGTTTGTTAGTGTTTTTTAAAATGCTGATGAAACTTGCTGATGGACAGTGAAAGGAAGAAAGCAGGTGTTTAGTGGAGAATATGGGATGTGTGGAGAATAAAGAGCGCTAGTGGGTGGTGTTTAATTTAAACCGTTTGTGTTTTAGCATTTGCATTAAAATATGGAATTTGATAATGTTCAAGAAATTACATTTTAGATGGTGGTTTGATTGTAAAATATTGTTTTTATGTTGTTTATTAGGTAGTGTTTATGTTTAACATTTATATTAAAATTGTGGAGTTTGGTAAGGTTTGAGAATGCTGGTGTTTGGTGGTGTTTAATGAAGAATGTTGACATTTAAGGAGTATTTCTGTTTGATGTTTAAGAGCGCTGGTGTTTGTATAATGTTGGTGTTTGATGGTACGGCCCATAATCGAAACTATTGGTATGTGATAGTTTTTGACTGCGTAAGATGGTGGGGCTTGGTGTTAGGAGTATCAGTGTTTTGGTGTTTGGTGGAGAATGATGGTATATGATGAGGTGAACTGTGTGTTAGTGTGCAGCTCAGTGTAGTATTTGTGGCTGAGAAAATAATGGTGTTTATGGGTTGTCTGTTTGTTATTGATTTTGCACTCTTATTGAAACGTCACCGCAGCTATGGACTCTGACACATGAGAGCAGGTTTACGAGAGGGAAATGCAAACACCCTGAGCTAGTTAAACACCTCCCTTATATTTGTCAGCCAGATTACTGACCCAGGTAACAAGCCCTGCAACTTGGTTTTACTGATGCAGTTTTATTCCACAACGCAGCTGATTTCACAGTGTATAATACGGTATTTATGCATTTAGACGTATGTATTTATCGATCTCTCCTTCATCTTTTTTTCAGGCGATATATAGGATGGTGTCGTCGGTAATGAAGATGCCGGAGGACGAATCCACACCTGAGAAGCGAACAGAGAAAATCTTCCGCCAGATGGACACAAACCGTGATGGTGAGGCTGCACACACTAGCCCAACTAGCATGTCCCCTGTGGGTGTGGTCTGTCCAGGTTATTTATTTATTAAATGTTTTTTCGCTGTATACTACATATCGCTACATATAACGCATAAGTATGTGCACCCCTGAGCATCACACCCAATGTTGCTTGTTGAACGTCCAGTTACAATACACTCAAGTCTTCTCTTCTTAGAAGGCTTCCCACTAGATTTTGGAGTGTTTCTGCGGAAATTGTGTTTATTCACACGTTCTAGAACACCCTGTGTGCTGAGTGCTGATGTGAGATCAGTTAAGGAGGCTTGAGTTCCAGTTCAGTTCTCTGTGCAGCACACTCGAGTTCTTTCATGGGTGTGATGATTAGGGTGTACTTACTTTTGACCACATAGTTAAGCCTCCATAAATTAGTGATGGTCTGTCAGTTACATATTGTAGGATTTAATTGTTATAGTTCAAATATTTTTTGTTTGTCTTTGTGCTATGCAGCATGACCTCATGCACACTTATATTGAAACATAATGTAGCTCCACCCACTAACTAAAAGTAGCTCCACCCGCCTACTAAAAAAGCCAGTTTTCTGTTATCGATAGTGAACCTTGTGTTGATACTTTTGCCAATAACAATTATTATTATTTTTTAAGAAGGTCCTAATTTTAAAAGTTTCCATTATTTTATGTCTTTTTCAGGTAAACTGTCTCTGGAGGAATTCGTGGAAGGAGCAAAGAACGACCCGTCTATCGTGCGGCTCTTGCAGTGCGACCCAAGCAGTGTCGGACAGTAAAACATGCGCCCCCTGCTGCACCGTGTTCAACACTGCAGCACTCTTCTTCTCCTTTTAAACTAAACACACAGATTTACACAAAGCTCAGCATGAGAGAGGGAAATGCCCACTGACCAGGAGCTGTGTGCTTAGAAAAGCACTTATACACACACACATAAAAATATATACAGTACATATATATATCCACGCACATACACACACACATGGACTCACGTGGACTTGTGTAAATCCCTCTGTTCGGTGCATACGCGCTGATACAGGAAACAGCACCTTCATACATGAAGTGCCGGAGTGAAATGTATATGTTGTGTAATATAGATACGGAGTTATGGAATTATGGTGGTACAGACCGATCCAGAATTGAACTAGTCATGATGAAGTGACATCAAATGTCACGATGTGAAATATGAAGGGACGTGTATTAACGTGTTTGTGTTCTGTAAAAACGTGTGATCTTAAAGAGGAACTGCTTTATGAGACGAGGTCTGATCAAAAAATTCCTTTTCCACAAACACTCTGCGTGTCGTTGTTACTGTTATATAGAAGGCGAGGGACGCCTCGAGCGATGGCACACTTAGCTAATCTAGCCGATTCACTAACATTAGCCATTAACATTAGCCTTACCGCTTTAGCAGTATTTATTAAGATCTTATTAAGCATCATAAAGGTATGTTTCATTACACTGAAGCTGATTATTTATCTATGACAATGTTTCCCGGAGTGTTTTGAGTGTTTTATTCCTCTGCCACCACAGCAATTTGACTCCGAATACATGAATCTTTAATTTGCTAACAATTAAAAAGTCAGTACTTTTTACTGTTAAAAAAAGCTTCACTGGAGACTGCTTCTATAAACCTAAAAAGACCACATTACAGAAAACTTGGCAAGCTTTTACTATAGAACTGATAACCTGCCATGATAGCATTGATCAGCGTGTTTGCTAACTACCAGGCTAGTTCGAACCCGGGACGTGAATCTGAGTGCTACACTCTCAGGACCTTTCTACTTTTATTCTATTTCACGTTTGGCCCTTTACAGAGTCTTTGATCCAGGTTGAAATAAATATATGTAACGACGATACGTTTGTCTTGTTTTGGAATAAGGTTAGCCTAGCATGTGAACAAGTCTTCTAATAATGTTTCTGGTACGCTATGCTAAACATAATATATTATACTGTGTATTATACAGCCTTGTTTTCTCAATCAGACCTTGTTTTGTCATCTTTAACACCATTGTGAGTGCGTGATGTGAGATTTCTCGGTACAACTAGGAAGTCGATGTGACAGTCTGCAGGTTAAGTACTGTATGTTTCATGCTTCTATATCTACGTCACTTAATTACCATTAATGAGCTGCAGGCGTGTTCTGGCATAAGTTTTTTTTTCTTTCTCTTATACAATGCCATGTAGCAAAAAGCAAGCTTCACTTTTCCTCTAGCATCACTAAGATTATTACCTAGCTACAATTATGGTTACAATTAAGCTTACGATTAAGCTACAATTAAACATGCGATCCTGCGACCTATCATATAACCAACCGCCGTATAGGCACACGCCTGCTTAGCTTAGCATCAAATTCATCAAAATTGATGTTCAGAATCCAACCGTGAACATGTACATTAAAGTAATAGAAAGAAAAAAATATATTTATATTTAAAAGCAGGAAATATTTATTCTTTTTATTTGTACTGCTGGCGCCCTTGTCGCACTACGATATTTGTTAAATTGACCGTTATTTTTTTGTTTGTTTGTTTATTGGATGTGAATTATGTATCAGATGTTGTTTACTGTCCACTGTAATTAATGTGAGACTTCATTCAGTATGAAGAAAGATATTAAAAAAACATTTTATGCACAATACGGTTTTATAAACATTCCAAATGAACTATAACCATATTGAATTTTACTGGCTGCATGTTTCGTTCTTTTGCTGCTTTATTAGCGACTTATGCATTATATATTATTATATAGCATTATATATATAATATAAATACAAAATTGCACAAAGATTGACCACAACTAGCATGATAAAATTGATTTTTTTTTACTTTTCAAACTAAAATGCTAGCAATTTTACAGTATGTTTTCATGTACATTAACATTTAGCGAGTAAAAAAAAATTGAGTATGACTTGGCAACCTACTAGGCTGATTTAGCAACACTTTGCCAGGATGCTTAAAAAAAAACACATGCACAACACGCGTTCTCCAGGACACGCCTACATCACTGCTGAGACATGTAAAGAAGTACATTATGTCATTTATTAAACAGTCTGAGATTTTTTATTGAGACAGGATGTTTTACTTTTAGATATTATTAAGGAGCTTTGACAAACAGAGGGCGCTAGTGTGCACTATGTTAATAAAAATTTGGAGTAATTAAATGTTTTTTTTGTAACAGTTGTTACATGTTAGATGTTATTGAGGATGATCTGTAACATTTAAGTGAGATGTTTTTGCAATAGAGCTGTGTTATGCACTGAAATGCCCCCCTGCCATGGATTGCCCCCCCCCACATAATCGCTATCAAATATTATATTAGAACATAAATTCATAGGTTAATGGTTTACAAATTACGGGCAATCTATGGCAGGGGGGCATTTCAGCGCATAACACGTGTTACAAAATAAAAACACTTAGATGTGTCAGTTTATCTCGATGTGTCAAGCGACGTACGAAGAACGGACCCCTGATAGGGAAAAACAAAACAATACCAAAAACAACAAATACACCAGGGGACGTAACACAGTTGTCTGAAAGTTTTAACTCTTTCAGAAAGCTTTAATTTCCTCATCACTAACCATCCCCAGGTTAATGCTAAGCTATTAAAAAACCAACCACTAGAACGGTATGCTTACATTACAGTTGCTAATGGATAAACCACTAGTCAGAATTGCTAGCAAGTTAGCAATTAACTATTTTAATGGCCAGCTAGCTAACATTATACTATAGTGTGTAAAATGATAGCAAAATCACTAGCAAGTTGGCTATGAGACATAATAATACACACTAGTTAACATTGGACACGTTATCATAATTTGCGAACCAGTAGTAACATTAAAGCATGCTTGCTAACATTAGGGTTACTATAATTTTGTGAAAACCAGTCATAATTTTGCTAGTATGCTAACTGACATTAGGCTCATCAAGACTAGCTGTTAATGTGTAAAGCGGTCGCAAAGTTTATTAGCATTCCACCTAACATTATGATAACTCTTTAAACAGCAACTAAGGTTGCAAACTACTTAACATTTAGCTACTATATTGTATAAGCCAGGAGTAAATCTTGCTAGCATGCAAGCTAATAATAAGCCAAATATGATATTGTGGAAACCAGAAATAAATTCTTCTAGCATTTTAGCAAAATTAGGATCCTGTTATAATGTGTAAATCAGGAGAAATTTTTTGCCAGCGTGCTAGCTAACAATGGGCTAAATATTATATTGTTTAAACCAGTAAACAAGGTGGCCAGCAAACTACTTACTCTATGATAAGTATCTCTATGATATTGTATCTGTGAGATGTAAATCTTGTTAGCATTTTAGCAGACATTAAGCTAACTATTAAACTAGTAAACAAGGTTGTTAGAAAGCTAATTAATGTTAGACTAGCTGTCATAGTGTGTAAACCATAATTACATTGTCTAGCATTCTAGCTAATTATTATACTGTGTAAAAAACACACTTTGCTTGCATGCTATCTAACATTAAGCTAATTATTTTATTGTGTAAAACAGCAATAAAAATTTACTAGCATGCTAACTAACATTAGTCTATTCCATTGTGTGAACCAGTAATAAGCTAATTAGCAAGCTAACATTAGGTTCGTGAGGTTCTTAGTACTGAAACTGATGGTCTGTACGCTCACTAACAAATCTTAGGATAGTATTGTTTTGCACCATTAAAACCAGTAAAATGGGTTGCTAATAAGTATTAGCCCACACTCTTTTAGATCAGTTGAAACTGTGTTCAAAGTAACAGCCCAAATAAAATGGACACAAATATGAAACTCTATTATTCACTTACTTTGATGTAAAACAGTGTTAAGGGAAGATAGTGAGGGGTTTAACTCTGAATGAGATTGTCTGTCACTATGAGATAATTTTACATCTATTTTCATTCAATGGGCGTCACCCACATTGGGAATGAACCTGGTGTTGGTGGCATGCTGAAGTGTGTGTCATACTCCTGAGCTTCATGGAGTCAAGCTGACCCAAAAACAAACCAGAAAGCAACGATATATATATATGAAGACCAAGAGACACATGGTACAACTTCCTCAAGACTGGGTCAATCCGGAAAGAAGTGTCAGGGCTAAGGGTGGCAGTTGATGAGAATCAGGTGTGTTAATTAATCTAATGGGCCAGGCTTTGAGCTTACCAGTGGCTCCATCTGGTGGAAGGAACCCAGACCTGAAGACCTCACACATCTTAATAGTTCTCAAACACAGAACACGTATCAACACTGAATAAAATCTGAATTTCTGATTTTTAATTCACCACTTCCACATTACATGGTGTTGATGATTACAGACATCCCACCCCTCCCTTAAGATCCGTGAGCCTTCTGTGTGTTGAAAGCCGTTTCAGATTCCTGCGTATATGATATCCTGGAAATCAACCCCAGCCACTAAAATTATTTACTCCAAAAGTATTATCACCAAAAAAATTTTCTGACTAAGTGAATGTTAAAGGGGCATGCACATTTCCTAGTGGGCGGACTCCGGGGGAGTTGGGATATCTGCGATTGTGCCTGTATATCTTCAAAAAGATTGACACACATGACACGTTAGACATGTTTCATGGCACAGAAGATGTATTTACAAAAAATATATATATGCTGAGGAGATGAACATCTGCATTAGTGCTAAATTCTTCTAGCATGAAAGACACAACAGGAAATGCTTGGATGTACAAACAAATACACAAAAACATTTAAAACTACAGTAAAGGCACGCTTTTGTACTCTTATAACAAGTGTGGCATTGGTGCCTGACACACATCTTTCACTTCAACGAGTGCATTGACAACAAACAAAGAAAAACTATGTGGATTACAGCTACATCTGAAATCCAAATGTAAAAATTCATTACACAAACATATGAACAAATACAAAAACTGTACATGGCACAAAATAATTATTACAAATATATATTAATGAAGCTCATCAGACTATAGTGTAGTGTATGTGGATGAGGTGAGAGTAAATGTGATCCTCAGGTCAGCAACATTACCACTATTTTTTTTGTTTGTTTGTTTAATATTATTAATTTTCTGAAACAACACAAGTCCTCTCCGAACATCATGATACATTATAGATACATATATTTATTTTTATATCCTGCAGAATTTTTTCACATTATGATCTTTATTTAAGTTAAAAATACTTAAAATACTTAAGGGGGATATTTTGGGGAATTATATTTCCAAACAATAAAATAATAATAATAACAATAATAATTATAATATTAATAATTATAATAATATGCCCTATGGGGCATTCGAGTCAAACCAGGATTTTTGATTGTGCAGAATAACAGAACACAGTTCTGAGAGTAAAAACTCCCTTTCTTTCCCTACATAATTCCCTGCTACACTAGTGCACTTATTCTAGTGTTTCACTAGTGCTTGGATACCATCCAGGTAGAAATTATTTATCATCGGATTGCCTGTGTGATTCACATCTAAGGCGCTGGCCTCCCAAAAACTCCTTTAATGCCCTGAACATGTGGAGATGGCTTGGAGCGAAGTCAGGACTGTATGGACGATGCAGCAAGTGGTGTTGGTGAATGATCGCATGTACACTTCCCACAGACTGATGCGTCTATACTTCAAGTTTGCACTGTCGATTTTCATGAATCAGGCGTTCCACTTCTTGAATGTTCACAGAAACGACTTTAGTGGGCTCCGAGCCACTGGACGTCATTCATGGACGTACAGCCTTCCTTAAAAGATTCACACCATTAAAATTTTTTACTGTGGCTAAGAGTCTCACCATACTGCCTGCTTTCACCAGACATTTCATCACAAGTCCCAGTTTGACTCGAATGTCCCTTATCCAGCTATTTTAGCTGGAAATGAGGCTGTTCATTTGAAATGTATAAGACTACATTTGGACATTTTATGAAATGATACATCACCATAAGAAAATATCAACGTATTTATGATTTATAGAATATAAATGTTCATAAACGTCTGATTTTCTCACCTCCTGAATTTAAGTTTGTAACAAACATTTATAAAGTAGCGTCACATTATTACTGACAGGAGAACGTCCTGCTTGGCTGCTGATTTGAGTTAGGTCTGGAATCACATAACTCGTGTCTGAGTCGACTCTTCATGTTTTGTGTAGAAGGACAACTTTAGAAGAAGCCACTTCGTTTAAACCTGGTTTGTAATCGTACATGGACGTTTCGGCGGCGCAGACACTGAACGCAGCAGCACTGCTTCCTCCATGGCGCTGGCAAGAGAGCGTCTTACGAATAAAGCGTTTTGTGTTCTGACAGAAAAACTAAATTTCTGTCAAAGTGATCTTGAAGGCATCGGCGTAGCTGTCGATGCTCAGAATGAAGGTGTCCTCATTGGAGTAATGCTCGATGATGTTGTCGTCCATGTTCACCAGGATTCTGTAACACAACAACGCACACAAAGTGAAATGTGAAGAAGCAGAGTGACTTGCTGATGTTGATTGTTTTCCTTTGACTGACACTGGAGACTCCTTCCACAACCATCTTCTAACTTATTTCACCATATCAATAATTAAACACTTGTTGTTAACACAGAAACTCTAACACTGTATTATAACGAGCACATTAATATAAACCTGCACTACTATCAGAGCTGTTGTTAAAGAGAATTAATCAACGCAGGATTCAGCAGCAGTAATGAATGAATCTCTCACCCTTTCTTGCTCTTTTTGTAGATTTTAGCGATCCTTTCCACAGGCACGCTGTATTTCTCTGAGATCTGTGTAGGTTTACAGGAATTGTTTAGTTACTCAGATCTGAGGATAGGCAGAAAACAAAAGAGCTCCACCTGGAGGAAGCGTTACTCACTGCGTCCATGAGGCCTCGGAGCGTCGGGGAACGTAGCATAAGGGCATCAAATACCTCGTCACACTCTTTTCGGACGTACAGAAGCACTGAAAACACACACATGCATACCCACATAATTAGTTGGAAGAAAAGATTGCGATAAAATCGCAAAAAATGCAAAAAACAGGAATATAAATATATATTTTATATAAATTTTGTTATGTATAATTAAATGTTACATAATCATATTTCAATTTCTATTAATATGATCATGTGATCAGGTTGTAATGATTTATCTTACCTCTTTTCTGTGGTTCCTCTCTGAGCTGTTTATGAGGCGAAGGGCAGCTATCATCCTCTGCTGACCAGAACATCCTCTTTACTAACACACTCCTTAAAAACACACACATGGTCAGTCCCTCTATTAACAAATCAATTGTTGTTTCGCACTAAATAAAACACTGTATAATAAAGCTTATGATTAAATATTTACAGAGCCAATCGGCTCCATAACTATTGGCACCCTGTCTAAAATTAAAAGAAAGAATGTAATATAAAACGTATCACATAAATTGAGCGATCATTGAAGCCTACACATACACTAATGTTGGCCTTCCTTAAATCAGACCATGGAGCTTCAGTAAGGTTTAAATCCAGACAGTGAGGTATTTATTGCAAAACACTCATTCTACAGGTGAGATTTCAACCCCTGGTAGAGGCAACCTGAAATATCCTGGCAAAAATGCCAATATTTTAAACTTTGCCTGCATGAGGCTGTACTTACCCTTCTCTTTCAACCTCTTCAGTGTTGAAGGCGAAAACCTGCAAGACATTACAACATTATTGTTTCTATAGCAACAGCTTGATCACATTGACCTGGTGGGGGGGAGGGGGCTTCCAGGTAAACACACATTCAAAACATTCATGTGATTCCTATAGAAGGAGTCTCCTGTGTCAGTGCTTTGTAACAGTCAGGGGTGAAGGCATGACCATGTGTTTGTTCTTGTACCTGTGCGGCTCTCTGCAGATTTCCGAAGTGGACGTCGGGGATGAAGAGGACGGGCTGAGCGTCCAGATCCGTCATTGTCCTGAACAGGGTGGCGTCACCCTTTTTGGGCAGAGTGATCGCTCCAGCACCTGCTTCTTTCCCTAATGATGGAGATCAGATCATAACATAATCAGCGACATCATCAACATCAACAGGGAAACAAATACAATTACAACTTTTTAAACTATTCTTCCTTATAATTATTCTTACCTTATGATTTCAAATTCAATATTCAAATACTTAAAGTTATACGTAATTTAAAAAAAGATTATTATATAATAATAATAATAATATAATATAATATTGATATTAATAAACAACAAATAATAAACAATAAAACAGTATACAGATTGTATGTTATTAAAAAGGATTAAATTAATATGTGACATCCGACCTTTAGACTTCTTGCGGTTCTGCTTTCTCTCTTCATCTCGGATCTTCCTCTCTGCTCCCTGTTTCAGACACACACACACACACACACACAAAGTAAGTTAACACTTACTTTCCTGACTAAAGTGCTGCTGTTTTAAACACGGCCACCAGAGGGCACCAGCTCTTTGTGAACCTCAATCACACTGCATTCTCCCTCATTCCCAGTGTACACAATATTAAAGCTAACTAAGACCTCTGTGTGTGTGTGTGTGTGTGTGTGTTAACCTTATCACAGAAAACTTTGATCTGGCAGTAAGCTCTGTGCAGTGGTTTGTTGCTGCGGTTGTTATAGCTGTACGTATCGATCTGGATCATCAGCGGCAGACCCTTCACTCCCTTCTGAGATGAGAAGTCTGTACTCAGGCAGTTCACTGTGATAAAGATCTGAAACACACACACACAAACACACACACATTTAGTTAACCCTTATCCATCTTACATATTCTACATTACCTAAACAGTGTGAGTGTGTGAGTAAAACTTTTCCATGCAGAGTATAGTGGAGCTGTGGTTAGAGCCTGACTAGGACATTTCACTGGACTACTTGTCAGCAGGGGATTAAATATAGTGACATCAGCGTCCAGGACTTTTTAGAGATCTCAGCGTGCTCAAAAAGCGCGCAGGTTGCCCGGTGCGCCCGGGTGACGATGGCACAGGTGCTTGGACCCGCTCATCGTTGCTGGATTTACTATTGTTTTTCAGGTTGAACTATTACTGTATGTCACGGACCAAAACATTGGACAAACAAGTTAGCAAACGGCAATATTTGAGTCTGTTAGAATGGGGGTCAGTGATCATGGAAGGAAGCATTTAGTGGCATTTTTAAGGAGGACTGGACTGGGAAGTCAGCTTTAAGTCAGCTGGAAAGTCAGCTTTACTAGCTACTATATGCTAGCAAGTGACCAACCACGAAGCACAAGTCACCTACAGGCTGGCTACTCAGAGTAGTAGTAGTCAAACCATATCTCCCAGTTTAGTATTTCCCCAGCTATGTATATTCCCAGTGCTCTATGTTCTGGGTCTCATTTTATCTAAAGTCCTATATTTCAAAAAACTAAGTGCTATATTTCCATAACTGTATTCACTTTATCCATAAAAGCCTACAGTCCCTTAAACCTGTATTCCTGTACGTTTACTGTCAGCTTTAATGACCTTCAAACTGTGACGACATTAGGAGTTCATCCATAAATTTCCTGACTTAAATAACAATTCATATTTACTACTGAATCAGTAAACCCCAGCAGTCGTTTCCATGGTTACCTTCAGCCGGCAAATGCAATATGTAACCTGCGACGCATGATTAACCAAGAGCTGACGAGACAGGCGGCTTTCACAAAAACCCAAGCTGAACTCTGTCGTTACTCTCACACACACACACACACACACACACACACACACATCACTGTGTGAAAAACTGAACATGCGTAATTTGCGTAAAACAGCCAGAAGAAGGGCGTCTTTTCTGTAAAAGCTCCACCTGCACAGGCAAAGCAGGTGTGTCTCAACATGTCTGTTTATTGCCAACCGCTCAGAACATGTGCGTGCACACACACACACACACACACACACACACACACACACACACTCATTTACTCACGTACACATTTCTATCCATGCTTATGATGACCAGGGTTGCATTAGTGGATTTTATGTTACACACCTGTGCTGTACCTGGTTCCCGTGAGGTTCCTGTCCTACATCTGTCCTGTTCCTGTCCTCTACCTGTGCAGTTCCTATGCTGTTTCTGCATGGTTCCAATACTGTACCAGTTATGTATCAGTACTTTACCTTGCCTGTACCTGTGAGGTTCCTGTGCTCTACCTGTGCTCTCAGCGCCCAATCCATCAAACTGAATTCATTAATATGTATGAACCTGGTTAGTAATTAACCGTTTGTAATTTAATAAAGCATGAAAGCAGCTGGAGTCTAACTTCTGTAAGTGAGGTATTACAGCCTGCACACTTTTATCACCTGAGCACCTGAATAACACACACTCACACTCATGTCATGATACCTGAGAAAAATCTGCAACATATCACATCTTTTAACATATTTAGGTAAGAGAAAGAGAGAGAGAGAAAGAGAGAGAGAGAGAGAGAAAGAGAGAGACTGAGGGATGGATTACGAATCTCACTCTATCCACAACACACACTAAACGTAATACACTATACATGTGGTAAACATACTACATTAATAAACACACATAGGTTTGTTTTATAACTATGCGCGCGCGCACACACACACACACACACACACACACACATCATTTCCACTTCACAGATCACACCTGAGGAATGTCGACCCCGTAATGAAGTGAAGGGCTTTTAACTCCAGCCTCAGGGGCAAAAGGTCATCTCAGGGCACGAGATGTTTATTGTTACGTCTCGAGACAATTCCTAATGTTCCTGCCTTAGCACAGGCTTCTATATTAGTTAATATAACTGTATGTGTGAAAAATTTGTCACTGAGTAAACATTATACACATTGACAGGTGTCGTGAGTAATGTTGATTATCTCATTACGGTGGCACCTGTCACGGGGTGGGATACGTATATTAGACATTAAGTGACCAACGTGTCTCTGAAGTTGACGTGCTGGAGGTATAAGGATCTGAGTGACTTTAACCAAGACCGAACGATGTCTAGATGACTGGGCCAAAGCCGACCATGTCCAAAACTGCAGCTCTTGGGGGATCTTCCCAGTCTGCAGTGGTCAGGACCTAGCAAAAATAGGAAGGAGAACCGGTGAACCAGTGACAGGGTAATGTGCTGCCAGGGGTTACTGATGCACGTGGGGAGTGAAGATTGGCCTGTGTAGTCCGCTCAGGGAGGCCTTGCTGACCCATATTCTCCATCAAAAGCTCCTACAATAGTCACATGAGCATCAGACCTGGATCACAGAGCAATGGAAGAAGGTGGCCTGTTCTGATGAATCATGATTTTTTTTTTGCTTACATCATCTGGTTGGCTGGGTGTGTACTGTATGTGTTTGTGTGTTGCTTTCCTGGGGAGGGGATGGCACCAGGATGCAATATAAAGAAGGCGGGCCGGTGGGGTGGGGGGGGGCTCTTTCAGTGTGATGCTCTGGGAGATGTTCTGATGGGAAACTTAACTTGGGTCCTGCCATTTATGTGAATGTTAAATTGACACTGACTGAGTTACACCCCTTCAGGACAACAGTGTTCCATGGTATGGCTGATCGGTGTGTATCAGTGTGTGTGTGTGTGTGTTTGTTTTAGACTTAGCAGTATGCGGATACTGGTATTTAACACTGCTGTTTTGTCAAACAGTCAGGGTGGGGACAAGGGGATGATGACATAAGGCCTAACGTCTTACACTCTCTCTCACCTTACATCTCTCTCTCTCTCTCTCTCTCTCTTTCACACACACACACACACACACACAGAATATGATGTACAGTGTGACATTAGAGCTACACAGTGTTTTTGTCCCTCATCACCATCCTGTCTGTGCTTGTCCATGCTGATGTTCCTCCTTTTCTTTAAGATTCCTCATATTACACACACACACACTCACACATACGGTGGGAAATGGGTCAAGTGTGTGTATACTCATCTCATACACACACACACACACACACACACACACCTGCCCTGCCCTCTTATTGTGGCCTTTTCGGTGATAAATCTGAGCTCAAACACACGCACACACACACACACACACAGAGCTAATATTGACCTTTACATCTACAAACACACACTTCAACACATTAGTAGTCTCTCTCTCTCTCTCTAAGCTTAGTCAGAGTCACACTGAAGTAAGTTTGCTCTAACGGCAATTAATTAAAGATTATGATTTTCATTTCAACATCATACTTTTTATCCATTTAAAGCTACAGTGGAATTTTAGAGAAATAAACTCCTGTTGTCTAATAGCCTACAGTATAGCAGCTATAAGCACTCGTCCCCTCACCAGCAGCTCTTGAAACACAGTATAAACTCCTGTGTCCTAAGGACGAGTGAACACTCACAGTTCCAGCTTCACCTCTGACTGCTGACTGTGTATCAGCGCTGACACTGGAGACTCCTTCCATAAATAAACACCTTAAAGAAAAACTTAACTTTCGACTTTCAGAAAAACTACCGTTAGATCAAGACACTGAGCCGAAACTGTACACACGATCTGTAGTTAAGAGTCCTAGCTAGCTTTTCATTTTTAGTCAAATAACGCAAATGCCTGGAGATTACCGAGTGAAGATTTATTAGTAATTAGTTATCAGTTTTAAAAAAAGACACAAATATTTAAAAAAAAGAAAATGCGAATTTAAAAAAACGACTTTTAAAAAAGTAATTATTTGAAAATGATAAAAAATTATTTGAAAATTCTACTTTTAAAAAATCCTACGTGGGAAAAAACTGTCAGAATTTCAACTGGAAAAAATGCCCAAAAATACTATTGGAAATATTAGTGAACTAAACACTACTCAAAAATGCTATTGTAAAGAAATACTAAAATATTACTAAAAAAATGCTAACAGTAAAAAATATATACTTTTAAAAATAAAACAATAAAAAGGTCTACTGAAAAAAGTCAAAAATACAAAAATGCTTCTAAAAAATATTAGTGGAAAAAACACCAGAAAATACTATGGGAAAATACTTATAACTACTACTAAAAACATAAAACATACTACAGGGTAAAATACTTAAAAATAGACCTGCAGAAAAAACACTAAATAATTCTACTGAAAAAAAGACAGTGAAGAATACAAAAAAGCTACTGGAAAAAAATACCCAAAAGTACTAATAGAAAGAATGCTTAAAAAATATTATGGTACATATGCTACTGGAAAAACACTACTCGAAAATATTTTTTGATGTAAAAAAACGTTGTGTAAAAAATGCAAAAATAACATGATCTTAACTAACAATACGGGAAAAAATTCTTGAATGTATACTGAAGTTAAAACCTACTTTAAAATACTTCTGGAAAAAGCTAACTGACAAAATACTGCTGAATACACGATAGAAGATTTTTTGTTCTGGTGGTGACCTGACGTTAATCAGTACACTTTAACGAGGATTGAGTGTTGCTAGTCGATGTTCTGCGTTTTATATTTACTCACAAATCTCAGATCAGCTCGGACTGTGCTTTTGCAAGAACCAAGGCAAAGCTTCTTAAGTACCTTTGTGTGACCCGCCTAGTGGTAAAAAGCAAAGCAACCGAGTGGAGGATCATGGGTAATTTGCTGTACGTTGTGTACCTTAGCCTCCTCGTTGACATCCCACGTGAAAGAAACGGCGTTGTAGGCAATCTCCTCGATGTTCCCAATCGTGTTGAAGCTCTCCTTGTAATCCGCTGTGAAAAAATAAAAAAAACACAATAAACCATCAGCGTGACATTTACACACACAGTCATGGTAGCACAAATGGGGCGCTAGACTACATTACCCATCATCCCCAGCGGGTAACATGTCACTGATCGTTTCCCACTCTGCCTTAGTATGTTGTATTTAGTATGATGATTTAAGTTCCCTTTTTATTTGTCAAACTGTTGTGTGCAGTGTGTGTTGTCTGTGTCATTGCTTAAGCTATAGTCTGTAAGTGTTTGCTTCACTCACATCTGCTTTAGCGCACCAGCCAGGACAAATAAAAAAAAAAGAAATAGAAAATATATATTTTAATAATGTGACAATAATACGAAGTACAAAAATAAGAAAAAAAATCACCAGTTTTAAATTATTTTTAGAATTGTTTTTTTTTTAAGTACTTGTTTTATATAAATATCTTGTACTGAAAGAAATGCATGGATTAATATGTGCAATTTAATGCCAGAATTTCCACTCAAGTATAGTATAGTATGGATGCTAATGTTACACTCATGTACATTTACAAATTTGATCATATGTAAAAGCTACCCAAGGCTTGCATATTTTTTAACTGTAAAAAAAATGGAAATGCATAATGCGATATAATTTATCACAATATTGATATCACTGTATCGCCCAGCCCTAATGTAGTGTCTAAAAATTAGAGAGATTGTAAGAAGTAATAACTAAAATGAACTCAACATAAAAAACATTGTTATAGAATTTACATTTTAGATTTGCATAATATTCCTGAAAGTTTTTTGCGTAAAAGTGTAAAACGGATGCAAAGCTCAAATCAGATTATTGAACTCAATTAAGGGCTGCTTAGCCTCTCCAATAAACAGGCATGCTTCCACCCCTGATAAACCTTATCTGCGTCAGTAAACACAGCGATTATGACTTCAAAGTTTCGGCTTGGGAGAGTTAAAGCTTATCTGTGTTTAATAACCAGCTCATACACACTCGGCCGGAGCCTCACTGTCTGAGTTTGGCTAGCATACGGCTAACACGCTCGGACATTTCCACTACCCTTTATTTACAAATGATCCACTTGTACGTATCATACTATCAGCTTTCTAAAATCCTTTCTACAAGTTCATTAGGCAAAAGTAATTAGCATAAAAAAACATTTTTTATTATTCATAATTATTTAGGTTTATTCAGACTGATTTCAAACAAAACCATACAGTACACTAAAAGACAATACATCTCAAACCGTGTGCTAAAAACCTCTGTTTATCTTGACTTCTTTAGATCGTCACTGCAATCCTCGCTAGCAAATGGCTAAATGCTCATCTGTTAAAGCGCACCAAATCATGCCTTTCAAATCAGTCCTATTTAATTACACATAGTGCTGTAGATTTGTGTAAAAACATACATTTAGTTTCTGCTAGTTTCCACTAAAATCAAATTATTGCTAACATGAACTTAATAATGTAGCATGTAGCCACATTTTTATTAAATGTCTAGTTGATATATTTATATATTTAAGTTAAGCTCTGTAATTTTTTCTTTCTGATTTTTTTACTTCTAATTTATCTCGTAGCTGATGATGTTCAACTCCTCAGCTTTTAAACATGCGATGATGTGGAGTATCCTACAAATCCCTAAAGTTGCTTTAATAAACCTGCTAATATAAGTAGCTTTACTATCACTATTATTATCATCAGAAGTGATAGTAGAAGATGCCATTATGTATTGAAGAATTTAAATAATAAAAAATCTTAACTGCAGAATGATGTATAAGGTAAACATGCTATAAATAAACACACACACACTGTGCTAACATTTAAATGTTAAATTATTTATCAATTTTTTTCTCTTAAATTAATAATAACAGTATTGAAGAGGATATGATAAATTCCAAGTTTCATCCTAGCCGGGTTTTATGTGAGACTTATTCCCTTCCCCCTTTCCCTCCCTCACACACCCCATCTTTGTCCGTTAGCTCGTCCTCCTTTGATAAATAGATCCATTCAAATACAGGATCCTGTGACATGGCCTCGGGCCTGAGGAACAATCAGCTTCAACTGCTATTCAAATCTCAACCGGCCCAGGTGTCGGCTTTCAGCCAGTGTCACTTCAACTTCCACTTCTGTCTGTTTCCAGTGGGAGTCTCTGTTCTCCGCCTCCTGCACCTCCACCTTCACCTCCTTATCCATCTCACCTCCACTCCTTTCAACATGAATCCCTAACTTCCTCCACCCTGACTCCTTCCTGTGTGAGTGAGTCCCTAACCTTCTCTACCTCATCAACCTCTACTCCATGTCTGAGTCCCTAACCTCCTCCACCTCCACCACCTCAACCACCTCTTCCACTGTGAGTCTTTAACCTCCACATTCTCCACCTCCACGTCCTTTTTCTTTAACAAGAATCCGTAATCACCATCTCCACTTCCACTATGAATCCAATAACCACCATCTTCATCTCCACTCCACTCTTTCCAGCCTAAGTTCCTAGCCATCTTCCTTTCCATCTCTTCTCCTCCATCTCTTCCACTATGATCATTGTACTTCCTCCAGCTTGAGTCTTTAAACACTTTTGTCTCTAGCTTTACCTCCATCTTTATCTCTATCTCCAGCTCTACCTCTATATTCACCTCTATCTTCACCTCCATCTGAACTTCAGGATTTCTGTCTTAAAATAATGTTCTATCATTAACTCATTCCTCCACCATCTGCTTCTCTCTGCTTACTTTTAGGCAATAATTACGCCCTGAGAACTCGACCTGCGGGTAACCAAACGTGGCCACTGCCTTTTAAAACCTGACATTTACACAAAAAGTGCTTTTTCATTTAAATGTTTTTTTAATCTGTTGAAATTGTAATTACAAACGTATTATATCAATGGAATTATTACTCTTATTGGATGCAGTTTGACTCACTTTTAGAACTAAGAAGCTAAATTTAATGGCTGTCCTGATTCCTTACTGGTGTAGTATCGCACCATTCATTCATCACAGAGGGAGCGATCTATTAGTATTCACTTAATTAGTAGTCATTAGGAGATGCTGTGTCTTTTTATTAGGCTCATTGTAGTGCTCTGATTGTTTGCAAAAATACACACACTATTACAATGAACAAAAGATTTGGTAGAATTTTAAAGTGGGTTGGGTGGGGGGATGTTAGCTTGTATTTTTCAGCATTTTTCTAAAACTCTTTTGTGTGTTTTGACTCTGAAGCCCCTTGGGGCCTGAAGGAAATTGGTTCCTCTTGATTTGCCACCGTGGTTAAACACACACTCACTTTAACGGAGGTATATTCTTTATTTATTTTGCCTTTAATGCCCAGTTTAGGATTGCTTATTCCTATGCTAAATGTTAACATTGTGCATTTTATTTTTGGCCCGCATCACAGTGACAAGTAATGATATTTTCACTAAGCCACAAACATAATTTTTTTTTTAGATTTAGATTTTCTCTGAAGTTTTCTTGCTAAATTCATTCAGTTTTTCATGTGACATGCCTCAGCCTGTATATGTGTGTGTTTTAGTGTAACAGAGAGAGACAGAAAAGAAAAACGAACAAGGGATGAAAATTTAGGGCTTGTTTGAACAGAGAGAGGAATGTCCCGCAGTGTGTGTGGAGTCATACGAGCGTACGACTGGTTCAACCTGAGCAGCATTTATGCTAACGCCCAGTCCGGGATCCTGAACACACATTAACCCGGGAGTTAGCCTCATGCGCAGGAAAATTCCTGGGATAAGAGGTATAACCACGGGGCATGTTTGTCCCACCATCAGAGCTACAGTTAATCAAAATAAATTGAAACAAGATTTACATTATATTTTCTTAGCATAATGTTTTATCATAATTCGCAATAACAAATTATAACTGCACAAGCTATCCATAGCTAATCCTATTCGATAATATTTTCAAAAAGTACTGAACTACTAGCTCGATAAACTCTCATAGTGAAGCTAGTCTGCTAGTTACACAGTTTATAGACAGTTTATACCTGATTCTGTAAAGTTGCTAGCAACTAGCTAATAATGCTTAAATATAAATTTTAGCACTTCTAAAATAGTAAAATAAGTAAAAATAGAATACTAGTAAAATTAAATATATTCAAATAAATAATATTTTTTACAAATTATTTTAAAGTTAGCATTCTCCATTATTATGCTTTAGCTAGCATGATTAATAGCAAGCTACCACTGTCTAGATAGCTATTTATGCTACTAAATTAACAACCCATCAGTCAAAGTCTGTCTAGCTATAGTACAACTTAATATCTTATTTTATAGAGCTTCAGACATTTCTAGCCTTTTTCTCTGCAGCACATAATTTGCTAACATTTTTCTACACAATCCCCTGGTGGCTAACTTTAGTGAAGTTTTTAACATATTTAATGTAAGTATTTTTTTAAATATATAAATAATTTTTATTAAGGCTTTTTTTGCATTATAGCAATGTGGATAAAAAAATAAAGCTAGAAATTTATCTAATTATTATTATTATTATTATTATTATTATATGTTGAGAATTAACTGCTAACATACCTAAAAAAATATTGCTATATAAATACAATAAAAGCTATCTAACAGAGCCCTCTATATATAACACTAGCTGACTAGCAGTTACAATTCTCTAGTACACATAGCACTACCCAGCTAGTTAACAAATTATTTTGTTAATTTTTGTAATCCTATATAAATAATTTACATTTAACTCCAGTTATGTGAAAAAAAACTAAATAAATAAACAAAAACATATTTTATAACATTACCGATGTCAAGGACCCGCTGCTTAGCCGTATGCTGGCGAGAGTGCCAGTATCTCCAGTATTTCAACTGTTCATCTCGGTTCTTGTCTTCACTAAACACCACCATGATGACACTCTAAAGGGAAGAAGGGATGATGGGTTTGTAATAGAAAGAGAGAAAAGAAAATGGTAGTGTTAATATGAACAAGTTAATCTACAAACAGGAGGAGGAGTTTAAAAATATAGTAGCTTATACAGTTGTTTTAGCTGAACAACTGTACTGTATTATGTAAATCTTGGAAAAAATTTTACCAAGCAAACCAATGCTATGCTAGCTGTTATATAATGCAATCAAAACCAGTTATAAGTTGCTAGCAGGCTAAGTAACACTAACCTTACAATTAGAGAAAGTAATTGAAACCTAGCCAATCTACTTATTATTCTGTTTATAATTAAGTTATTATATTGTGTAATTAACATTTTAGCAACAATGTAGTTTTCTGTTAAACTGTAGGCTTAGACTAAATATTATGTAGTCTAATTAGCATAAATATATAAAGGTTTCAACAAAAATTTAATTCTCGAAAGTATGTGATCATGTCCGTGATTTACTAATCACAAAACTGTCGTTTTCTTGTTCTTTGACTTCAGCCTATGTAAATGTTGCGCATGTATTGGCACCCCTGTTTTAGCCTTTTCCTCTACACCAAAGCTCAGTTAATAATCCCCACGTTGATAATGATAATCATGGATGGTCCTGTTCCTCACCCGCACTTTGCTGATGGGGTGTCTCAGGCGTTTGTTGCTGCTCGTCTCGTTTAGTGTCACAGCGTAAAACTGTCCCTTATTTAGGTAACTCATTGGCCCCTCACCCTGTTTCTGTCTCAGGGACTTTGTGGCGTCCAAAGAGTACTGGAATGTGTCTCTGTCCAAAAGAAACCAGTGTTTTATTTCATGAACAAACATTTTATTATTTTTTATTTGAATCAAAGAAATACATATAGGGAAAACCCTTCTTTCGGAGAAAGCTATGAAATAAATGCAAAATAGCTAAATAAATCAACACAAATAAGGAAATAGTAACATATGCTATTAAGTCAACCATTTCCTGGAGTGAGTCACTGTTGGGTTTTAACATTTGTCTTTAAAAACAACAAACACAATAGGGAATACAGTAACCACTCAGGGACAGTCTATAATAGCCGCCTGCTAGCTAAACCCGACTACAATGTCTTGCTTTAAATCGCTTACTAACTGATATAATATCAGTCAATCAATACTCACATGCTTGACTGGTCGAAGATAAAGTCGCTGGCTCCGAGAGATGAGGGACGATATTTCTGCAGAACATTGTAAGAAAGGTGTTTAATAAATCTGTTTATTGTTAAGAAAAATCATTGCATAGTGGAACTCTTATTGACAGGGAAGCATTAGACCCCTTAAAGATATATTTTGACCATTTAAAATAAGTCCATGGTCAAATTAATAAATTATAGAAAGAGGTAAACTTATTTAGAAAACACTATTAATTTCTTAAAAAGTAAATATATTCTTCACTTGAGAAATTTGACAATTAAAAAAATATATATAGTACATACTTTTTAAAAAATATTCACATGATCTTTATCCTTTATGATTTATACTCTTTAACTTCTAAAAAATAGAATAAATTCTAGGAAAAAGGAAAAAGAAACAAACTCTGAAAAGCTAACTTAAACTTAAAAATTTTAAAAAAAGAAGTACTTAAGTTATGTTATAAAAAGTAAATGAAGAAAAATAAAAAGTATAAGGAAGCAAACATTAATGATCAAAATCAAATAAAAAAATTAATTTAAAAGGCAACTTCTAACATTGTGATAAAAAACTATGTGAGTAAACTAGGAAAAGATGATTAGGTAATTTTTTTTTAAAAAAGGATGAATAAATTCTTATAAAGACAAAGAGAGAGAGTAAAGATCAGCTCTCTGAGTAAAGCCCTGTGAGAATCTTTATGAGAATGTCATAGTGTGTAATATTGTGTAAAGTCGATGTGACAGGGTGTGATGTTTAATTGAAAGGAACATAAAGTGTGTGATACTGATGTGTGTTCCAGAAGTGAATTCCCTGCATGTGTCACCTCGGCACCGTCATCCTTGTCATCATACGTGCTGTCAGGGCTGCTGCGTTGTCCGTCCTTTCCGTACGCAGCGTGATCGCCACTGAGCGTGTGTGTGTTCTGTTCATATGCAACCCTCGCCTGCTCCTCGCCCTCATTACGGTACTGAAGGGTGGAGTTCATGAAAACAGGGGCATACGCCTCAGCCTTTACTGTGGCAACACTGTGGCTGCTCTCGGTAAAACCTTCCCGCTTGGAGTCGTGAGACTCAGTGCTGAGAGACAGATTCACTGGAACCGACTTCAGGACTTGAACGTGATTATCTACTACTGGGGGGTCAGACACACTGCCGCAGCCAACAGAAACACACACACAAACACACACACAAACATATATATAAAAATAATATAAACTCCAGATTTATGGAATAAAATTATTTATTAAATTTATTGCCAGTATAAAACTTATTAAACATATTATCTAAATATTTGTTTTTTCTAATTTTATTATTAGAATAAAATGTGCTAGGAAATTTATTACCAGAATAAAAGTTTCTATTAAATCGATTACCAGAATAAAATAAGCTAATAAATTGAGTATTACAAATTTATAGAAAATTGTGAATCATTCCTAAACAAAAGCCATTAAATTCTTAAAACAAACACTGCTACAAACATTTATTCAATTTCATATAAATTTAAGATTTTTTACAACTGGTTTTTCTCAGTAATTCTTCTAATATTAAAATCTTATAGATCAATTCCACTGGGAAAAAAAAAATTATTTCTAAAACCTATTATATAGAAAGGAATTTTAGTTATCTAATACATTTTAAACTAAAATATATTTAATTCAATCCTGTTAAAAGAGTGCAAATGGGGCAAACTTAAGTAAATTCTTTGTAAATAAAATAAATGTAAATAAAATCATATATACCATATATAAACTCTAAACTTTAAAATAACTAAATTAAAATAGAGCAAGTAAATTTTAAAAATAAATTCTAAAAAAATATTTTATGTAAAACCTCATGAACTTTCTAAAAACATGTTCACGACATGAAGCTCATTTATAAGAACAAACATGGAACTTTTCATACTGTACAGTTCCAGTTTAGTATGAGAGCGACTGCAGTGTGTATGAGCTGTAACTCATGTCATTGATGTATTTCTCCACATTCACCTCTTCTCCTGTTCTTCCACCGCTTCCAGAACTTTAGTAATGGGTAGCACTCTCTTCTCCTTAGGAACCTGCATCAGAGATCAAACAGAAAAATCAGAAAGGAGATCATGGCATAGTGGGAAATCTCTCTAAGCAAAGGATGACTAAACTTGGGTAAATGGGTGTGCTGTATGCGTATCATGGAGCTGGCTTCTCCAGAACAATAAGCTAAACTGGTAGCTATAACTGTTAACGGTTTCAGGACTCGTTAGCTGTGTTTCAGCAACCATGAGATCCGAAATTTTGGTCCAAATCTGTCTCTGGTAGTTTGGACGTACGGGAGATGTGAATGTGTGTGTTGTAAATAAACTCATCTCAGTAAACACTTGCAGCTTGGGTGTCTGTGTGTGCGTGTGTTAGATGTTTATTTTGTTTATGAGCAGATTCTTGGAGTAGATTAGACACTGGGCAGGAAGTAGAACAGAACATGAGGAAGTGTGTGGTGCATAATGAGTTTCCTGAATTAAACTGACTTTTAGACTGTTTTAAATATTCATGTTGTTCCTTTTTTAATATGACAATAATGTCTCAAAATGTCACAAAATAAACAAAGCTGTAATAAAAAACTGAGACACAAGGTGGTGTGATGCATAATTACTGTAAACACACAGACACTGATTAATTTCCTCTAACAGCGCATTGCTCGGTGTTTTATTCCTCTTATACCACAGATACATGAGGATAAGAAAATGTTTTACTTTTATTTTTATTACAGAGTTTTTTCTTCCATATCTACAATTAATATTCTGGAGTTTCCATAAAACAAGTTAGTTCCTGTTCTTACTTATGGTAATAAAGTTTATGAAAAACACAATTCACTTTACTTTAAGAAAGCTTTGCAACAATTTTTTAAATGTAAAAAATAACAGTTTATATTTTTTAAGGTCAGCAACTTGAAAATTTTCTTTTAAAATGTTCTAAAATTGTCACTTTTGAAATTGTGCAATTAATTGTATGTCTTAATTCTAGAAACAATTCTGCAGTTCGATTAATTTCTAATCACAAACTCTAGAATGCAAAATTAATTAAAAAAATTAAACAAACATCAAAGTAAGCAATTTGTTAAAAATGAATAATTTATTTTAAAAAGTAAGTAATACTGAATTCAGTTACCAAACTTTTTTTAAAAGGTGAGAAAGTCAATCGTAAAAACAAAAAAAAAAAGTTGGATTAAAACTCAGTAAACTCTTAAATTTGAGTAGAACATAAATTCTAAGCAAAGCAGTTTAAAACAAAACAAAAATAAACAGTCTTAATTTTTCTATTTTATTGTTACAATTTTTTATGTTTAATTTGAATTTTTCAAATAACAGAATTATGTTCTTGTCTTTTTCTGTAAATTACAGTAGGATACAGCCAGAGTTCTTACAGAATGAGCACTAGTCCAGAAATGCTGCTTACTTTCTGTAGGGAGCCTCCTCAGGCTGATCTCATCTGATCATGATGGAAGTGCATAATCATGGTGATCACGTTAACGTGTGTGTGTGTGTGTGTGTGTGTGTGTGTATCCTGACCTTGTAATACTCATACAGCAGGCCCAGAGCGGCGGCGCTGTCCTCGTCTCCATTGATGCTCATCATAGCTTTAGTAGCAGCGGTGAGCGGGTTCTCCAGGTACGACCTCCACGCCTCATCCTCACTAGTGTACGAGCGACGGTTGTAAAGAGGATCATTAGGGACCACCACCACCAGCCTCTTACTGCTACACAGACACACACATTACAGTCTAACAGACTCTTACTGTAGTACATTGGAGTAAAAATCACTAATGCTGTCAAAGAGGTGATGAACTTGAGTCTTAAAAATGCCAATTAATTAAACCAAAGCAATTAAACCCTAATAATCTGTTATAAAAAAGAACGTTTTATAAATGATTAAATTATAAAACTAGTTAATTAAACTTGGGTAAATTATTTATTTAAAAAGGAACGAATAAGCAAAACATGAAAAATGTTTCAAAAAGGGAATATTTTTTAAATAACTGTTCCAAGAAATACATCAGTTGTAAAAACACAAACGGTTAAAAAAAAAAGACGCCTGAAAGATTTTTTACAAAACAAATCTACAAAATATAAGCAAATTTAAGAAATCTTCATCAAAACCAAGGTCAGTCTCATGTTTTAAAAAAGCATAATGTTTTTAATAGATAGATAGATAGATAGATAGATAGATTTAAAGGTGATAAAATTAATTTAAGTTTTAAAAAGAGTAAATTATAAAGCTTGAAAATTATACAAGCCAAAATAAAGATTTTTTTTTAAATCAGTGCTCTATGATGTAGGTCATTTTTCAAAATTTATACAGCAACAAAAAAAATTACCACGTTTCTAAATTCTATAAAAAGCTAGGTAAGTAATTCAAAGTTTAAGAACTTTAAAAAAGTGGGAAAAACCCAAAGTGGGTAATTTGTTTAAAAAGAAATAGTCATGTGAGAAGTGAGTAAATGTAACAAAAACAAATAGTACACTCTATACAAAGTGTTAAAAATAAACCGTAAAACATGAGTGACTTCTGGAGGGGATCTAGATTTAAAATTTATTTCTAAAAACTACAAACAGAAAAGTTACAATAAAAAAGTGACTGAACTCTAAAAAATGTTAAGCATGAAAAAAATCTAAAAAGGGCTGAAAAAAATATTTTCCAAAAGATCAGATGAGTCGTTCTCTAAATCTAAATCTGTGTACATTCTTTACAAACATGGGAACAGAGAAAATGAGAGTAAAGTTAATTAAACATGAGGATGTGTGACAATATCATGATCAGTTGTGCTGCACGCTTGTTTATTCCACAGTGTCTTCAGGTCAGAAAAGCATTTCATACAAGAAGATGGATGTGTCAAGCTCGTTAACACCTGTCCCTGCCCACCTCCACCAATCACCTGCTACTACCTGTTTATAGCCCCACCCCCTTTATATGATGGACAGAATGCAGATAGAATGGAACATTGTACTGCTCTGAAATACAACAAACAAATAGTAAATGCATAAATAAACATACGTATTCGCTTCTTGTATAGGTACACACACACTCACACACACACACACACACATACAGAAACCATATCTAATCCATCTTTATGTAAATGGAGGGAAAAACTAAACCTATTTAGCTTCCTTACTTCTGTTTTTGCAGTGTATGTCTGTGTTTGTGTGTGTGTGTGTTTGTGTGTGTGTGTGTCTGTGCACATGTACTTAGGTGTTTAATTCTCATTAATATGCTTATCTTATCTGAACCACACTCGCCTTTGATATCACAGCATTTAAACAGCGACAATACACACTACTTAATAATTGTATACATACAGATAGTGTGTGTGTGTGTGTGTGTGTGTGTGTGTGTGTGTGTGTGAGAGAGGTTTTGATTGTAATGTATCATAACACTGATATCACATCACAACAACATTAAGTAAGGGTTCTTATTGTTCAAAACAGGAGTAACCCTGTGCGTTATTGTTCTACGTGGATATGAAAGTGTATGTTTGTGTGTCTCTGAACAAGTTTAGGTTTTGTCTCACTGACGTATAATCTGAGAGTTCGTTTGTTTGTTGTTAATTTGAGGCATTATGTGAGGAGATGGAAGACGGGTGCAGAGGAACTTTCCCCTGAATCCCTGTGGCGTTAGTCGAGATCACAGTGGCTCTGAGACACGTCTGATCTCCAGCAAGATCACTGCAAAGCTTTTTAAAAGCCTGATAATGACACTTAAATCAAAATATAAACACTGTGCCTGGGGTACATAGGAATTTATATATAAGTCATTCACAAGACTTTTATATCATGACATTTATATTCATGATCGTCCCAACGTCTCCTGTTACAAGGTCCCTCTCTGGTCCCGTAGTTTCTGGTCCTCTGGTAGCCCTGCTCTGTGCATTTTAGTGTTTTAGTGCTTTAATTATAGTTTTCTTATACCTGATTTCAATAATTAGTTAATTAACAGCCTAATTAGCTAATTAACAAACCACAATCCTGGGAGACATACGTCCTGTCAAGTTGTCTGCGATGCTGTACATGGCTCACACTGACACTTTTAGATCAATCACATTCCACTTTCCTCTGCATTTACACTAGCTGAGGCGCTGCAGTGGATTACTTTAACACACGCCACACATAGGAGGTGTTTAATAGTCATTTTGTCATTTGCTGTCTTTGCCCTTTTATGGAGATGGGCGTGGCTAAATGAACGCTATGAAGACATGTGACTCATTTATCACCATGCGCGTATCACAAGTAAAACCTTTCATTTCTGTGTTCATTACAAACTCTTTAAAAGTTTTGTGTTTATTTTGATGACATTCTGCTTATTATCAGTCTCACATCAAAAGAGTTATAAATTAACTTCATTAATTATTAATTAACTAACGCTGCATGGTCTTGCTAATGTATTTGTTCGTTTTTTTTACCGCTGAGGTTTGGGGGTTGTTACTCTAACTACCACTGTGAATAATTTGTTACGGATTTTTTGTATTATGATTTTTTAAATAAATATAAAAAAGCCAGTTCGTTTAACTTTAGTCTCATCAAACTGGCAACATTTATCGAATCCACTGATAAAAATTAAGATAATAAAGAATGAATTATTAATTATTATTAGCACACACATATATTGGAACAAAATGAATTGAATGTCCACATGCTTTCAGGTAGAGAGTCAGCCTGTGGGTATTGACTTTGCTTGAACTAATCAGATCTTGAAATCCAGCTAAGTCCCTCCCGTAGTGTTTCACTCCACTGAACCAAAAATGTGAAAAACATAAAGCATTGTTAGTTTTGTTTCTAAACATCGAATTTTTTCTGACCACCGAAAACCATTTTCCAAAGGGTTCTGCTTAGAACCATCCCTGACAGGGAAACACTCTGCTTTAGAACCTTTAAACGCCCTTAAATAGAGGAACAAACAAAAAAGTTTCTAAAAGTCTTGTATTATACCCGCACCGAACAAACAAGGTTAACACAAAGTCAGAATGGTTTATAAAGTTCCCCAGCGCTTTAGATGTGGGCATATAACCCATAAACACACTCCGCATGAGGGCATACGGGCCATTAGTCAACAAACAATCAAGAACCATCAGCTCAATTCACCCCAGAAGCATCTGATAAGAAACTAAGAACAGCCAGTAGAGTACAAGAGTAAACCATTAATAGAAGGAAGAAGCAAAATGTCACTTCACTGAGCTCTAAAAACGTTCTTCCATTCACCGCAGGTCTGTTCAGACTCTGAGAAGTGTCAATTCCCTCACTTGTTCCTAAAGAGTTCTTCACATGTTCCTCTAGAGGGACTCATGACTCTATAAAGAACCCTATCAAAAACATTTTTTTCTGAAAGTTAAGAACAATTCAAGTACAGCTAAACAACTAATTTCTTTTTAAAACCTAAAACTGGTCAGGAGTATAGCATTGGGCTCTTGGTAGTTATCAGTAAGAAATGGTTCTTAGGGGATTCTTAGTAGTTAGAGACGGTTCTGAGGGGGTTCTTTTAGGTTTCATTGAGTAAGTACGAGTTATGTTTGGAAGGTTTGCAGGAGAACCCCGGAGTGTAGGGATCTTTAATAGAAACCTTCTCCCAAACGTTATGGTATTAGTTTGTCATGCAAAGCCATGTACTCTTTGCTGCAAAGGGGTTCTTATGGAACTTTTGCAGTCATGTGACTATGATGACGTCTCTCAGCAGTGGACAATAGAAGCGGCGTTCCCCGACATCAGGCTACTATGTATTTTCATTGATAATTCCGTTCGGCAAAAAAATTATAAGAGAAAGATTACCTGATGATTACATCGTCACCTACCGGATTACCTGGTAAAAATTGCTGTGGATTATTTCCATAGTAGACTTTATAATTGGGCTTATAGAAAATGGATGAACATGGTGATAAAGGTAATAATTTGCAGAAGTTTGGTATGTTATAAAATTATAATGTGATTATCTCAGACACTGTACAAATATGTGATGTGGTGGCATTTGCTAGCATTAGCATTGGCTCATTCAATGGTTCTGTTAGATGATGCTATGGAATATGCTGTGAAGTGAAGCTTCATAAAATGTTCTGCAGATAACATTAACTAATTCTGACATCTCAAGATTTCTAACTAATAGTTAACTAACTGCCCTGGTGTTGAATCACAAATAACTATTAGCTAGTAGTTAGTGCGCTACGTAGGGTGTACGATCCCTTGCTCCACACACCAAATAGTGCCCATGATCACAGGTTAGAAAGGGGATTGGGATTCAGCCTTGTTTTAAAAGTTAGCTAGTTAGCTCATGTTACAATGACACAGACGGTTTAGAGGCAACTCATAACGACTCAGAAGCAATTACTAAGGGGACAGTATGTTGTTAAAGATGATCTAACTGTATCATGTGTTTTCTTGCTGAAAGTGCTTCTGTGATTGGCATTGTTTGCAGGATTTGGTGCTGGCATCTTTTAAGTAATGTCCTTTTTGCCATTCAGAAATGGGCAGGAACAAAACTCCGTGTTTTATACAGTACCTTTAAAGTTTGCACCAAATTGCTAGTTTAAAGAAGGCGTACAGATGATGAAGTTATATATATAAAAAGCATAAAACTAAACCATGTTTTTAAGTGTTTTTAAGGAATCTGGAGTAATTAAGTGTTATAAATTTTATATTTCTGTTCTGACAAAGAACCACTTCACCATAGGGTTCCACTCAGAACCAAAGGAAACAGCCAGAGAACATGTAAAGGTGCGTTTCCAGCCATAAACATGTTATTGGAGCATTCCTTAAAAAATTTCTTAGATAATTAAGGTTCTACTTGGAACCTTTCGTGTTAGAGAAGCATTGTGTATGTACGTTTCTGCACAGAACCTTTGATGAAAGCTTCCCCCAAATTAAAGGACAACCAAGCAAGCTTGAAGAACTCTCATTGAGCTACATAGTTAAGGGTTCCTTGCTCTATAACAGGTTCCACTAAGATCCTTTCACTTTTAAGTGTCTGTTAGATATTCTGTAAAGTTTTATGTAACTCTCTGCTTAAAAGTTTGGTTCAAACGTTTATTAGCTGAATATACAAAAGCAAAAGACAACAAAACAAGTTTTTCTAGTCAGTCGTTATTAAAGTTACAACTGTTACCAAGCATTGACACTGGAGACTCCTTCCATAATCTTTACATAAGCTTTCCTTCTGTTGAACAATATCATAGTAGAACGAGTGCATTATTGTAAACCTATAGAGCTGCTGTTAGAGAGAATTAATCAACACTGTCTGAACAATCAGGATCTCAGCAGCACTGTAGTGTAACGTAATTATCATTTATCATTCTCCATAAACAACAAGAACTTTATATAAATAAATAAACAAAGAGCTTCATTATAAATAATCTCCAGATCCACCGAGTCTCGTTTCCAGCCAGTTAAATCATTAGCGTTTTTCATTTATCCGGCTACATTCTCTTTATTAACACAAATGAACCCCGAGAGCTTTTTAATGCTGAGAGTAAATAAGATTTTGAGGTTCGGGGTGTGATCAGAGGCAGCGTGGACGTGCTGCTCAATGCAGCAAAGTGATTTCTGATCATATTATGGACAGACATTTAAGATATAATATTATAATAATAATAAAAAAGTGAGAGTATAAACAATATTCGTCTTATAAAATTTAATCATCTGATGAAGTGATTTAGAAAAGGAAATATAAAAAACGTTTAAAAGTGTATAAAAGTGTTTATTGATGGATTATTATAATTTGTGAATGTTTCTGCAGGTGAACGCAATCAGAGTGGATTTTTTTTTTTTTTTTGCAATTCATGTTCAAGGCTCGAAATATTGGTATTTTAAAAGAGGGACAGAAACAAATGAAATGCAAAATACTACAATTTAGGTTGATTATGTGGTTTAAAGCATCATAATAGTAGTAATAATAATAACAACGATTAGTATTTTTATTATTAATAATAATAATAATAATAATAATAATAAATACAGTCAGGATTTGTGCACACAGTTAGAAGTCTCTTGCTCTGCCTAACCCGCGAAAACTTCACGGAAATGTTTGAGACAAATAAAAATAGAACGACACAATCCGGCTCCAGTGGGACACACACGGACTGTCTCCGTCCGTCCGCCTTTCTTTCTTTCTGCACTTCTTTTTGTTTTTTGTCTTTTTTTACTTGCACCGATCGCCAAAACAAAAAATGGCGGAGTGTTTGAAACTTTCCCAAGTTTGTTCTCTCTGGGAAAAAAATGGGAGACGAAAACAACAACAGAAAAACAAAAACAAAACAAAACCGACCGTTGATTTAAGTATTTTCCCGGATTAAGGGACACTCATTTTCCTTCTGCATCAATGGAGAAAAGAGAGACAGGAAAATACCGACACACATACACACATAAACCGAGCGCATGTGTGTGTGTGTGTGTGTGAACAGGAGCTGAAAAGTAAAAGTCGGGGTAAAAAGCGGGAATGCGCGCGCGGACTGAAGCGGCTCGAACCCGCGGCACTTACTTGTCTGTGTCCTGTGACATGATAATGTTTTTGGCCTCCTCGGCGATAATTCCTGGAGAAACTGGACTTTCAGGTCGGTGCAGACTCTCTCTCACCCATACACACACACACATACACACACACACATTCACAGAGAGAGAGAGAGAGAAAGGAGCACAAACCTGAGCTACAGGTAAATCCTGCCCTGCCTACCTTACAGCTCTCTCTCACTCACTCACTCACTCACACACACACACACACACACACACACAGATATATAATTATTATAAAATTCATAATATATATATAATTATATAATTCATATTCATATTTATGAATCAAATAATCTCTTTTTTTATATAATTGATATTCAAATATTCAAACCAGCTCAGATTCTGCGCTCCCATTGGTCAAGGTGTGTAAATTGCTCAAGTTCTGATTGGGCGGACGCAGCACAGGTAAGTCCCACCTCCACCTGGGGGTGTGTGTAACAACCCTGTAAAGAAATCAGAGGCTATTTTTAGCTTTGTTTTCTCACAAGTTTGTAGAGTCGGAGAGGGAAAAATACACGGAAAATGATTTTAATCTGTCTCACATTAGCAGAGCTGAGAGAAATTCAACATACAGTACAGAGCCAGGTTTTTCTTTCATTAATAATCCATCAATATGTGATTCCTAAACCAGAGAGTGTTATTATTGATGATGGTGGTAGTAACGATCTTAGAATTATCATAAGGAATTTTTTTAGTTCATTGTTTTCGAATGTTTTTTAGGATTTAAGTTGAATCACTTTTTTTCAACAGTGACAAAACAAGTCATGACAATGGAGACTCCTTCCTCAAACACTACATTAGCTTACGTTCTGTTTCGTTTAAACCTGCACTACCTTCAGAGCTGCTTTTTTAATCAACTTCTCCAATCAGGAAAGATTTGAGATTTAGATGCTACTCTGGGGTTTACCAGATTTGTTCTTTTCTTTTGTTCCTTTTTAGAATTCGCTAACTTTTTTTTTTTAGAATTAGTTATTTACATCTTCACCATTTAAGAGCTTTCTAGTCTTTTAAACATTTTAATTATGATTAATTATAAAAAATTAAGCAAAGCCCATAAAATTCTTCCCATGTGTAAGAATTTTACATTTATTTAATTTTAATTTTTTTTATGGACAGTTGTGGTAAATATTAATATCTATTTATAATAAGTGATTTTTTACAGAAAAGCCAGCATGGTGGCATAGTGGTTAGCACTGTGGCCTCACTCCTCCAGAGTCGAGGGTTCGATTCTCGCCTCGAATCTGGGGTACAGAGTTTGGGTTTCCTCCGGTACTCCTGTTTTCTCCCACAGTCCAAAGACATGAAGAATTAGACTACTTGCTGTTTCCAAATTGCCCGTAGTGTGTGTGTGCATGTGACCTTTAACGGATTGGCACCCTGTCCAGGATGTACCCGCCTCATGCCTGAACTCATGCCTGAAGTCTCCTGGGAAGACTATAGAGAATGAGTAAATAAAAAAAAAGTTCTGCAGATTTTCCTGTTAGCTCTCAACTCCTGTCTCTGATTAACAACTTTAAAAAGAATTTAAAGTAAGATGTCCTGCATCACTCAGTGGGAAACCAGTCTGATGAGCCAGATCTAAAGGACCGTGTGACATCACAGAGTTTATTCCGTTAGTGTTTGTGCAACTCATCGTGATGTGACATGCCCTCGAATTATCAATCCGTGTTACTTCCCAGAAACTGGAAAGAGTCAAGTGCCATCCTCCCACGGCTCAGAGCTGAGATCAGGCATCAACACGCTGCCAGACGTGACCAGTGAGAAGAACGCAGTGCATTCCACACGACATGACCTACACCTCTGGGTTTTACTGATACACACCACACCAATGTTACACTGAACTGAAAAACAAGAAGAAGAATGACTAGCTCGTCTCAGAGAGAACTGAAGGGGCAATCGTTTTTTTATTATTATTCCCACTTGTACAAACAACATGTAAAATATTTCAATATCAAAATCCTGATTAAAGTTGTAACCTAAGGACAGGAGGCTCATCTGATCTTCATGATCCTGGGGGTGGGGCTATGTGAACATGGGCGGGGTTACATACTAAACCATTAAAAAGCTAATCTCTTTACTAATCTCATCTAACATTGATTCAGCTTGGAGCTCGGTTTGTGTGTGTGTGTGTGTGTGTGTGTGTGTGTATGTGCGTGTGTATGTTAGCACATTAGAACTTCCGATTATCACTGGACCTTCGTGTCCCCAGCTCTAACACTCATTTGTGTTTGTGTGTGTGTGTCCTCACTACACAATCATCAGAGTGTAAACACACAGCTGCATTGTGAGCTGCAGGCTGAGAGTCGACACCCTCAGCATCTAAACAAACACCTTTGTCTTCAAGCATCTGAGACAAAGAATTTGGTCAGTGGAGGAGATAATCAGATTTACTGAGATCAGATAAACATCTTAGCATCCTGACCTCACACACACACACACACACACACACACACACACACACACACACACACACACGCACACAGTATAATTAGTTGGATGTTGTAGATGTGATACACAGTGAAGACTTTATTATCTGACTTCTGAGATATTGTTGCAGTTGTGTGTGCCGTTTCATTACCAGATAAAGATTACTTTGATCTCCATTTTTGTGTGTTTTTAAATTTATTTTCTATATTTTTAACGCTGTGTTTAAATATTTTATGTGTTAATTTTCGAATATACAGTGGTGTGAAAAACTATTTGCCCCCTTCCTGATTTCTTATTCTTTTGCATGTTTGTCACACTTAAATGTTTCTGCTCATCAAAAACCGTTAACTATTAGTCAAAGATAACATAATTGAACACAAAATGCAGTTTGTAAATGAAGATTATGTTATTAAGGGAGAAAAAAAACTCCAAATCTACATGGCCCTGTGTGAAAAAGTAATTGCCCCCCCTTGTTAAAAAATAACTTAACTGTGGTTTATCACAGTTAAAAGTTCAATTTCTGTAGTCACCCCCAGGCCTGATTACTGCCACACCTGTTTCAATCAAAAAATCAATTAAATAGGAGCTACCTGACACAGAGAAGTAGACCAAAAGCACCTCAAAAGCTAGACATCATGCCAAGATCCAAAAAAATTCAGGAACAAATGAGAACAAAAGTAATTGAGATCTATCAGTCTGGTAAAGGTTATAAAGCCATTTCTAAAGCTTTGGGACTCCAGCGAACCACAGTGAGAGCCATCATCCACAAATGGCAAAAACATGGAACAGTGGTGAACCTTCCCAGGAGTGGCCAGCCGACCAAAATTACCCCAAGAGCGCAGAGACAACTCATCCGAGAGGCCACAAAAGACCCCAGGACAACATCTAAAGAACTGCAGGCCTCACTTGCCTCAATTAAGGTCAGTGTTCACGACTCCACCAAAAGAAAGAGACTGGGCAAAAACGGCCTGCATGGCAGATTTCCAAGGCGCAAACCACTTAAGCAAAAAGAACATCAAGGCTCGTCTCAATTTTGCTAAAAAACATCTCAATGATTGCCAAGACTTTTGGGAAAATACCTTGTGGACCGACGAGACAAAAGTTTAACTTTTTGGAAGGTGCGTGTCCCGTTACATCTGGCGTAAAAGTAACACAGCATTTCAGAAAAAGAACACCATACCAACAGTAAAATATGGGGGTGGTAGTGTGATGGTCTGGGGTTGTTTTGCTGCTTCAGGACCTGGATGGCTTGCTGTGATAGATGGAACCATGAATTCTACTGTCTACCAAAAAATCCTGAAGGAGAATGTCAGCCCATCTGTTCGTCAACTCAAGCTGAAGCGATCTTGGGTGCTGCAGCAGGACAATGACCCAAAACACACCAGCAAATCCACCTCTGAATGGCTGAAGAAAAACAAAATAAAGACTTTGGAGTGGCCCAGTCAAAGTCCTGACCTGAATCCTATTGAGATGTTGTGGCATGACCTTAAAAAGGCGGTTCATGCTAGAAAACCCTCAAATAAAGCTGAATTACAACAATTCTGCAAAGATGAGTGGGCCAAAATTCCTCCAGAGCTCTGTAAAAGACTCGTTGCAAGTTATCGCAAACACTTGATTGCAGTTATTGCTGCTAAGGGTGGCCCAATCAGTTATTAGGTTCAGGGGGCAATTACTTTTTCACACAGGGCCATGTAAGTTTGGATTTTTTTTCTCCCTAAATAATAAAAACCATCATTTAAAAACTGCATTTTGTGTTTACTTGTGTTATCTTTGACTAATAGTTAAATGTGTTTGATGATCAGAAACATTTAAGTGTGACAAAAATGCAAAAGAATAAGAAATCAGGAAGGGGGCAAATAGTTTTTCACACCACTGTATATTTCATTTAAAACTACATGTTTCGATTTCAAAGATTAAAGAGAAGCAGTTAAATTAATCCAGTTATCGCTCTCTCTCACACACACACACACACACACACACTAGAAAGGTTCTTTACAAGGGGGATGGAATAATGAAAGGCTCTTAGGCATCCTAGGAGTTCCACACACTGGAGCATGAAGAAGAAGATGATGATGATGATGAAGAAAAAAAAAGACGATGATGAGGAAGAAGAAAATGATGATGATGATGATGAAAAAGCCGCAAAACAATATAAAGAAAATTGTGAAGATGAAGATTATGGTAATGATGAAGATGAAGAAGAAGATAATGAAAAACATAAAACTTATAATGAAAAAACATGAAGAAAATGATGATGATGATGATAATGTAGACAATAATAATGAAAAACATGAACAGTATGAGGGTGATGATGAAGTTGATAGTGATGATAAAGATGAAGAAGAAAATGATATTGATGATGCAGATGAAAATGATGATGATGAAGGTGCCACATCTCCCTTCGAGTAAAAGGGGGCGTGGCAGTTTGTGCATACCTATACAAAGCACTTGTCTTTTAAAAGTTCTACCTGGATTCCTAAAGGTTTTCAGGAAGCAGACGGAGAAGGATGAGCAGTAAATCAGAGCGAGTGTGTGTGTGTGTGTGTGTGTGTATAATGCATCCGCTCAGTTATGACACACACTCCAAGGGGGAAAGCCTTGTGTAGGTAAAAGTATCAGAGGTTATTATAGGGTCATTGTGCACTTAATGGTTCTGCTTGGATCACTGCCAGGTTCTGGACATAAGGAGGGAAATACTGAACAAAAATGTGGAATAGTTTTGTACTGCAGCAGCACACTCACTCACTACACACACTGCTGGAGATTGAGTTCTTCAGGGGTTCGGTATATCATTAAGGGTCTCACAGCTTACTAAATGGTCCTGCTTGGACCCCTGCCAGATTCCAGATATTAAGATAGAATCAGTGACCATTAGTTTGGAGTGTGTTTGATGTTCTCATTACACACATTCTTAAAAAAAGAGGTTCTTCACGGCTTCAGTGGAGAACTACAGCTTCTTTTACACTGACAGGTTCTCAATAGTAAGAAGAAAAAAAGGAGCTATTTTGGCATTTATTCCCCAGTCCTATCCTGCCAGTGTGTCATTTAAGGTTCAGAGTTTCCTAAAAAGAGGTCTACATTGAACTCTAAGAAGATCTGGATATTAAAAATAACGACCACTAATTTGTAGCTTGAACTGGAGACATGTCAAGGTAAAACATAAACTCTTGTAAAAAAAAAAAAAAAAAAAAAAAAGAAATCTTACGGGTAAGTGGAAAGTGAAACACTTTGTTGTAGAACCCTTGTGGGTCATCACTCTAGCCCCTGTCAGGAGAACCCATGGAGAACCCATGCTTATTAGGAACGTACAGTGACACTATTTAGAACTTTTTAAAGGATGGTCTGTGGTTCTGAGTTAAGGTTCTCAATTAACTCAGATGATATGTAATCTCAGTGCTGGAGATATGACAGGATGTTAAATGTAGGAATCTCATTAGCTTCTCTCCTCCACTTTGATCTCCAGGTCCGATCTGTCTATAGAACACTGTTTGAATAAGTTTAGCTCTCAGGATGATTCTGTACAAAGCGTATGTTGATATTTTTCCCCAGAGCCACATTTATCCATTATGTGTGAGCTTTCTCTGTCTGTGTGTGCTTTCTGTGTGTGTGTACAATAGGGTTTAATAATGCTAACTAAAGAGCTTTTACAGAACACACCTGCACTTTTTAGTGCTTTGTGTAGATGTGGTTGCTGAATAAATACAGGTGGGGTGTGTGAGCGCACTGTCAGGGCCTGTCGGATTAGCCCTAATGCAGCGCGGCCGCAGCCTTTAGCAAGAAGCTCATGCACAAACCCAGCCGAGTCATTTGATCCTCAGTCTTCATATTCATGCATAGTTCATGCATTCAGTCATATTCATGCATAGTTAATATCACTCTACTTCATACGTCGTTAATATCGCTCTACTGTAGCGGGAACATCATGGCGAAGTAGAAAGCATTAAATCTGAACCGAAGGTGTGTTTATAGGAAATACTTCACCGTATGGATGTTTTAAAGGAGCCTGAACAGATGTGCGTCATCATCCGAAAGCTATTAAATCGAAACAATGCAGCTTTTACGTTTGTTTGTTCAACAAGCCGAGGCTCCCGCGCTGCAACAATTTCTTCTCTTACAGAGCTTTTTATACCGCGACTTTGTTTCGGTCGATTCTGATTGGTCAGGAAAGTGCTGGTTAATTTTCCATAACAGCAGCTCTGAGAGTAGTGCAGCAGGTCGTCGCAGCTATAGTCATGCTTATATTCTGTATTAAATGTAACTATATATAAGTGGATAAAACATACATCATTATTTAAAAAAATAAAATAAATAAAACTTCATAATCATGGATAAAGTGCCATAGTCCACTGTTACTTTATGACAAGAAATGAGCGGGATAAACATACCAAAGGCAGAAAGAAGGCGGAGCCAAGTCTAATTAGAACAATAAACCCCGCCCACTTGTAGCCAATCTCTAATGTGAATTGTTTCATTCTGATTTAAAGTGAACTCGTCTCCACACATTTAGACCTGCGTTTGTACTTTGACACCCTGACCTCAGTGTTTCATGCTTTAACTCTCTCTGAGCCTTTGAGAGGTAAAAGACCTGACAGGTATGGACATGACACATGTGCTTGTGTATGTGTGTGTAGCTGCCATGTCCACACATTGCATTCCTTTATAACAGTGCAGAGGTGGAGAGGTGCTGCATGCCTGAGATTTCTGAGAGGAGAGGGAAGGAAGCCTGTCAGGACCTGCCTGGCCTGATCCTGCGTACCTGTTGGACAGGTAAAGCCCGCCGCTGGGGGAATGAGCCATGTAGAACTGGAATTCAGGGATGAGGTGCTTATCTAGGGATTTAAAGGAATAGATAGTTATTTTTGCACAAAACACTGATAAAGACCAGACTTTACAGAAGAGTGAAAGTCTTTTCTTTGATATTAGGAAGCCGGGGTCATGGCACAGGGTTCAGCCATGATACACCGTCCCCTGGAGCACAGAGGGTTTAGGCTCTTACTCAAGTCCCGAACAGTGACAGCTTGGTGGTGCTGGAGCTTGAAACCCTGACCTTCTGATAATTAACTCAGAGCCTTAACTGTATAAGCCATCACTGCCCAAAGTTAGGGTGGAGCACAAATGCAGCCTCCGCTACTAGAACTGATGGAGCCACCTTCTTCATTATGGTATATTACCTGCCAGGTGTCTAGAAGATTGAAATCAGTAGATTGAAATTTAAACAAACTTACAGTATGTAGCGAATACTATAGGGAATTAAGCAATTAATCAGGAAATGAAATGTCCATAAAGTCTTCTTCTTATGGCTAAGGTAGCTTATCTTCACAGCAGTAGATATTTCACTTTATTAGCTAGCCAGGTTTAATAACAAGCTGGCTAACATTCCCGATTAACGTAAGGCTCGCTAACATACATCACTAGCCATGATAACCAGGAAGTTACCTAACATTATGCTAACTATTATAGTATGATGACTAAAGCATACGATACATTTTATGATGCACTATATGTAATATTTAATTCAATTCAATTTTATTTGTATAGCGCTTTTACCAATTTTCATTGTCGCAAAGCAGCTTTACACAATCAAAAGAATTATTTAAGGTTGTATGGAATGTGAATGTGCATGAACCAAAATGGTCAGATAGTCCCTGATGAGCAAGCCGAGGGCGACAGTGGCAAGCAAAAACTCCCTGAGATGGCAATAGGAAGAAACCTTGAGAGAACCCAGACTCAACAGGGAACCCATCCTCATTTGGCTGAAACAGAGAGCAGGAATTGATCTGCATTCATTCCAGGTAGTTATTGGAGACTCAGGTAGACTCGTAGGAAATTCCAGTCCTGAACTATCGAGCGACTGCAGCCAAGTCAAGTCCTCAGAGAAACAGCTGTCAACATCAGTCGAGGCCAGAACCATCTTCATGGTAGAGTGAAACCGTCCCCAGATACCAGACGCATCCCAAAGCAACACACGGGCATCCATGTGCCGAGATCTCCAACCAGAAGCGGGGCACCAGGATGAGTCAGACAGGTCCGGAAGGCAGAGAGAGTCTGGATTACTGGCAGCTCAGGAACGACATGTGTAGCTCGAGAGAGAGAGAGAGAGGGAAAAAGAGAGAGGGAGAGAGAGGACAGCAGATGAATAGAGATAACAGTGAGGTATGGTCACAGTCACATAATGTATAAAGTGAATGTATATTTAGTGTTGAGTGCAAGCAGGGACTCCGGCAGGACTAACTATAACAGCATAACTAAAAGGAAGAGCCAGAAGGAAACACAGGCATGAGGGCTCCCTGAGATGTAAAGCAACCAATCACCTCACTGTCAACAAACCTGAGTGATCAATGAGAGTGGGGAAGACAGCATCTAAACATACCAGCTCACCATAATACTCTACGTCCATGAGTCCCCCAGATCTGCTCCTTAACCTAAGGCGAATCTATTTACAAAAATATCATGTACTATATTTCAGTATATGATATTACATATATAATAGTATATATGCAGTATATACTATTATATATGTATATGCAGTATATATAATGCATATGTATATATAATGCCGTATACTGTATTGTACAATATATACACTATATATCGCTATCCTATTTATTATACGTTAACTATATTATGCATTATCAATCCGATTGAATGAAAGGCAAAGAGTGATAATGGACGGTAACAGCACTGTCACGTTTAACTATATGTTACATCCCAGGTGTTCTATAGTTGTTAATTACATGAACTGTCGTTTGCAGCATGGGTGAAAGCAGGTCTGTATGGTCTACATCTAGACATGTGGCAGACGCCCTAATCCAAAGCAACTTACAGTTTTATCTTATTACATAGTTGAGCAATTGAGGGTTAAGGGCTGTGCTTAACAGTGGCAACTTGGTGGTTGTGGGGTTTGAACGTGGGATGTTTTGAACCATAGTCAAATGCCTTAAGCACTGAGCTACCACTACCCTACTAAGTCTGCAGTACTGTGAAGAGAGCAGCTGCCTGCCAAAACCCACATTCAAAACCAGTCACAGAAGCACTTTCAGCAAGAACAGACTATCTTATCTAATTTATGTGCTAACTATACACTTTTTCATTTGCTATACTACTATCCTGAATGTATCATTCTATTGTAGCGTTTTTCACCGCTAGAAAGAAACTTGGAAAGACGAGTGAGCTTGCTTGTTGCCCAATGCAAATGGCTGGGAGTACTTTATTTAGCACACAGTTATACAACAGCATGAGCAGCACATTCACATGATAACCATCAATTCGATTCAGCCTACACATGAACCAGAGCACATTCAACAGGTCACACACACCTAACACACACACATGTGTGTAACATGGGCAAAGCCACTAACCCAAACACCTTTCCCCAACAGGGTGATCACACAGCAACCCCTCCCGCAAAGCATGATGGTCGCCAGCCGAAACCCCATCTACACCACACTGCCTCCACCCAAGCTGTAACCGTCCCCAGTCACCATGATGAACTCAGTCTCTGAGGCGTTCGGTGGTCGGCGCTGGCGTTGTGAACGCCGGAGTCCTTTTGCGAGGAAGTGAGTAGCGCAACCATTTCCCTGAGGTGAACCGGCCTCCACAGAGTTCGATGTTTCACTGGCGTGGGGCTGATAGGGAGCGAGACAGTCTCGGTGGAGCACGACCACTCGCGCCCGCCCCGCCTACCGCACCCGGTAGACAACTTGCTGCTTAGGCGAGAGCCCCCTTTTCCTTCCGGGGGATACACCCAAACCTGCTCTCCAATAGCAAAATCTCTCTGCTTAACACCGGCGTTGGCCAAGTGTTTACGCGCCAACTCGTAAAAACACGGAACAGTTTGTCTTTTAAAGAACAAAAATAATCCAACCCAGGCTTCGTGGTTAAATCCGGTTGGGGAGGTGGTCCGAACACAAGGTCCACGGGAGTGCGCAACTCACGGCCGAACATTAAAAAAACTGGCATCAGCTGTGAGGACTCCTACACTGGTAAGCATGGCGAGTTGTGTGGTGGCGTCCGATTGAACCGTTCCATGAGGCCTTCACTTTGCGGATGAAGGGGCGTGGTGCGGGTCTTTTTCACCCCGTGGCGCTCGTACACCGCCGCAAACACCTCCGCCTCGAAGTTGCGCCCCTGATCACTGTGTAACTGCTCCGGGGTGCCGAATCGGCTGAACACCTCATCCACCAGCACTCGAGCCGTGGTGGAAGCGCTCTGGTCAGGAACAGCAAAAGCCTTCAGTTCGCTATCAGTATGACAGCCCGGCCAGTAGAAGCGAGTGCGCAAACGCCGCAAAGTTTTAGTTACTCCGAAGTGTCCCGAACCTGCATGCCCATGAACCATCCCCAGCACACATGCCTGCAAAGTCCGCGGTACCAGCAGCTGAAAACATTTGCCAGCGCCGCATGACCGTTCCCAGTGGCGGTAGAGTAAACCTTCCCGCAACGCTAGGCGGGTAAACTGTGAGTGGAGAGCTTTTACCCCTAGCCCCAGATGAGTGACCACGGTATAATCCGGTCTCAGGCCTGCTTTAACGCAACCTAGTACCTGCTGCAGAGCCGGATCCTTCTTCTGCTCGGCAATTAGCTGATCACGGTCCAGCTATGGCACAGGCGAAACGACTACAGACGATGGTCTAGACGACACAGTAAGTCGGCTGCATGCTGGCTCGGACGGCTGAATACCGACGGGGGATCCGAAGGACTGCGCAGGGAGAATGTTCTGAGTCAAGGGTTTCGGAGAGTGTTCGACGTGGCAACCACCCACGCGCTCCTAAACCCGCTCGCAGTACCGAGCACATTTAACAGGTCCCACACACCTAACACACACACAACATGGCCGAAGCCACTAACCCAAACACCCTTCCCCAACAGGGTGAACACACAGCAACCCCTCCCGCAAGGCATGATGGTCACCAGTCGACCCCGCCTACGCCACAGTATTATAGCCCGTAAGGCACGGTGTAATACTCTATATGATGTTCTAAACTATACAGTACATAAGGTACTATACTACACTCATTATCATACAATTTAATACAATAAGCATATGATGTGATGGTGTGTGATATAAGATTACATGGTTTTTACATTTGCTTGTAAAAGCAGCAGGAAGTAAGTCATGGATCATCTGATTAACTTCCTCATGCTCTGGAATGTATTTCTCACTGTGAGCGGTTTTATATGTCACATTTAGAATAGCGTGTGCGTATTACCGTACAGTCCTTTCAGGGAATTAGTGAGTAACAAGCTAAACAAGACGGAGCTGAGGAGGTGAAGCTGATCAATCCAGTCAAGCAGGTCCGACTGTAATCTGCAGGATTTACACACACTGTGTGACTCTGTAATACCAGGAATACTTTAATGTGAACATATTACACACACACACGCAAAAAATAACTGTGTGTGTGTAGGAGTGTGTGTATGCAACAAATAACTGTGTGTAGGTGTGTTTGTGTGTGTGTTTACACACACAGTTATTTATGCCCTCTGGACTGTTGTTTAATGTGTGTATGTGTGTGTGGTGTGTGTGTGTGTTTGCGTGCTCACATGCTCTACGACACGCCTTGACATGCAAACACACCTTCTCATTCAAGCCGCTCTCCTCCTCGGACAAACAGACTAAAATCACTCCATGTGCAGTTTCATACAGTTTAGCTGCACCCATAGGTTAGCTTTCTTTTCCTCTCAAAAGTATTGGCGCCCTTTACATGGTTAAAATGATTTAAAAGCCAAAGGCAATTTTTCTTTTAATTAACCATACGGGTAATTCACATCTTTTGATGTTAGAATGTTGTTTTATGTTGTACGTTTTTCTGTATAAACTGTGGTTGCAAAAGTATTGGCACCCCTAAACATTTATTATTTGTTGATACTATCTGGCTGGCTGGCTGGTTGGCTGGCTGGCTTGCTGCTCCAATAAATCGATATGAACATCATGTTAGCTCTGAATTTACTTGCTGGATCTCAACATTAATAAGAGGAATGTTCCTAAGAAGGAATGCAAAACAAGAGGATCCATTTTACTGTTAGCAGGTGAGCTGACTGGACAAGAAGGAAAAAGGTACAAGGTGTCTTAAGCATAGGTCTCGTGCTGCCACTTTTTTTTCCATGTAAGAATAGACACATAATCTGGTTGACATTCATATACATTTTTCTCACCCATTCTCGACTGCACTTATCTTGTGCAATGTATCACGGGAGTCTGAGGGGGGGTACACCCTGGTACCAGTTCATCACCGAGCACACACACTCACCATGGGTATGTCTTGGAGGAAAACCGCCTAACATAGGGAGAACATGCAAACTTCTCACAGACCTGAAGTGGGAATCAAACCCTGAACCTGGAGGTGCAACACCACAGTGCTAACCGCTACTCCACCGTGCACCTGTATTAATGCTTTATTCATTAAACAGATGCTCTTTTTGTCTCGCTCTCTTTCACTCTCCCTCTGTCTCACTATCTTTCCCTTTATTTCTCTTTCATTCTCTCTTTCTCTCTCTCTCCCCCTGTCTCTGTGTCTCTCGGCCCCGCCTTACATTGTAGCAGGAAATGTTAGCGTTGTGAGAAACGTGGTGAACTTGGTGTTGTGTTTCGTTTCTCTGCGTATCATAAAAGAAAAAACAAATCCACACGCTGCATTGTTACGCCTTTAATCTGTCTCCAGAGAAGTGATCAAAAAGCTGTTTAGGTCACACACCCACTACACACAAACACCCCCCCCCACACACACACACACGGACAAGTGTGGTTCAGTCTTACACCTGCTTCTTTTTGTTTCTTTCATTGTTGTGTATTGTGTATGTGTTTGTGTGTGTGTGTGTTTGATTATTTAATGTCATCTGTCATTATCAGGCATTGTGTATTTGATTAATTAGGGTGTATTGTTAGTTGTAGCATGTGTGTTTGTGTGTGTGTGTTAACCACTATTAGGCCATGTCTCACTTGTGTTGGTCTCAGGTGTAAAAAAAACCTTTTTGTTTTTGGCTGTGTATGTGTGTGTGTGTGTGCTGAAAGCCACTGCTGACAAAAAAAACACAAAGTCATCTCACATTTGCCAAAAAACATCTTAATTATCCCGAAGTATTAAAGTATTAATTATACTTTTAGGCCAATATTCCGTGGACTAATGAAAAAAAATCAAAATTAAAATAACGTTTCATAAAAAGAACATCATACCAACAGTCAAACATGGTGGTGGTAGTGTGATTATCTGGGACTGCTTTCTAGCTTCAGGACCTGGACGACTTGCCATAATTGATAGAAACATGAATTCTGCTCTCTACCAGAAAATCCCGAAGGAGAATGTCCGCGCATCAATTTGCGACCTCAAACTCAAGCGCACTTGGGTTATGCAGCAAGACAATCGAGTTTTGGAGCAGGCTAGTCAATGTCCAGACTGAGAGGTTGTGGAATGACCTTAAACAGATAGTTTATGCTCGAAACCACTCAGTTCTGCAAAGAAGATTGGGCCAAAATTCCTCTACAGCGATTTGAAAGACTCATTACTAGTACAAATGCTTGATTGCACAACAAGTCCTTGGGTTGAGGGTTACTTTTTCCACAAAGGACCAGATAGGGTTGGACAACTTTTTTTCCCATAATAAATGAAATAATTAAAAATAATTTATTAACTGCATTTTGTATTTACTCAGGTTATCGTTGTGTAATATACATTTTTTTTTGATGATCTGAATCATTCAATTGTGACAAATATTTAAAAAAAGGAAAAACAATCAGGAAGGGGGAAAATACTTTCAAATACTTTGAAAGTATATACACATATAATAACAATTTTATTCCTTGTTATTAAGTTATTTGTTTTATTTATTACACTGGTAATGCTGTGATTGTGTGTGTGTGTGTGTGTGTGTGTGTGTGTGTGTGTGTGCGCGCGCGCATGCGCGTGTGAAAGAGAGCGAGAGAGACAGCACGCAAGAAGTTTGGACAAAGGTTCAAAGCATCACAACGTCATCTAGTGGTGGAGAACAGCACACACACACACACACACACACACACATACTGTACACACGTTTAATTCAATGTTTCATAGCAGGAGTATTGTAATAATTAGTATTGGTAATATTAGTAGTGTTAGTCGCAGTAGTACAGTCAGTCTGGGATAGCAGTATGGCAATACTTTTTAGCTTTTATTTTGCTTTCACTGATATCAAGCACTTTTTCCTCAACTACACACTGGGTGCATTAGTTAATTAGCAACAAGCCAAAATACTTAACTAGCAAAAGGCCAAAATGCTTACTAATAGCACTAGTTGGAGCCTTTTACTAGTTAACTAGTGAGCTTCGAAAAGCTTTACAAGTTAATTAGTAAGGCCAAAATCACCAATGTTTGACTTGCCAAATATTAATGATAGTATTAAATTGAAATTCAAATTTTATTTGTCTCATACACAGTCATACACAGTACGATATGCAGTGAAATGCTTACACGATCGACAGTGACCTTAAAAAGAGAATTAAAGCTTATAATAAGAAATAAATATGAATAAAAGTAATACAGTAGAAAATAATAAAATAAAAGTAGTAAAATAAATTTAACTAGGGTAAAAATAAAAGTAAAATAGAAATAGAAATATACTGTACAGTCGAACATTTAAAAAAATTTGAAATTTGGTGGAAGAAATATGGTGTGCAAATATGCATAAAAAATTTCTTATTAAGGTGCTTTATTAAAGTGTCTTTGTGCAATGGTCCAGAACGTAAACATAAACATGTAAGTGTAGATGTGCATGAATGTGTCCATAGTGTCCATTGATGTTAAAAGATTGTATTAGTTCTGTATTAGTAGCAGTAGTAGTTGTATTAGTAGTGATACTGTAAATCTAGTAGTAGTAGTAGTAGGGGTATAGTAGTAATAATAGCAGCACTAGTAGTAGTTCTTACATCTTATTGTTTCACAGCTACTCAGATCTCACTTATGGAAATAGATAATTTGCACATTGTATAATAATAATTAACATCGGTGTCAGACTAATGACCTCCTAACAAGAAAATCATAAGTGTAGATAAAGCAGGAGGAATTTCAAATTCAAATTCAAATTTTATGTCACATACACAGTCATACACAGTACGAAATGTAGTGAAATGCTTATACGACTGCCAGTGACCTTAAAAAATGAAAGCTTATAATAAGAAATAAATATGAATAAATGAAATACGATAGAAAAATTAAATAGAAAAATTAAATTGAACTAGGAAAAATAGAACTAAAAATAGAAATATGCTGTACTATAAAAATAGAAATATACTGTACAAATAGAAATATACTGTACTGTACAAGAACATTTAAGAAATTGAGAAATCTTGATATTTTGGAAGAAAAAAAATTTCATTGCAATAATAATGGTAATAGTAGATGGTAATGCTAGAAGAATTAGTACCATTACTAATTACCATTCATTCAATTCAGTTTTATTAAAATTTATTGAGTTCAGATTTAACACTTTTAACAATGTTCATTGTCACAAAGCAGCTTTATAGAATCAAAAAGAAATTTATGCAAATGACAGATGAAAGAAAATATTTATTAATCAAAATGATCAGATCATCCCTGATGAGCAAGCCGAGGGCGACGGTGTCAGGGAGAAACTACCTGAGATGGCAATAGTAAGAAACCTAGCGGAACCAGACTCAACACACTAGTGATATTAGATGGCAGGGATTGATCTACAGTCATACTGAGTGTTAGGCAGCTAGAAGTTCGGTATAACATGAGAGGTGTTTAAAAGTTTATTAGTAGTCCACTTTCATTATTGGGTACTCAGGAGTCCTGAGCTATTAAGGTACTGCAGTCACAAGTCATCAGAGAACAGCTGTCTGCAAGACGGCAGCCAAGAGTAGACCTAGCCGAAATAGTGGTGAAGGGGAGGAGGAGGAGCATAGCAGTAATAGGTGTAGTAGTAATAGTAGCATGGGTATAATAGTACTACAGTAGAGTAAGGGACTGTGTAGTGTAGGGGCACTTAGTGTGTATCTCAGTGAAGTGAGTGAGTGTGTAGGGGAAGTGAGTGAGTGTGTAGGGGAAGTGAGTGAGTGTGTAGGGAAAGTGAGTGAGTGTGTAGAGTAAGTGTTGGTGTGTCTATAAAGTAAGTGTGTATGTAAAGTGAGTGTGTAGAGTAAGTGTTTAGGATGTGTAAAAAGAAGTGTGTAAGTGCGTACAGTAAGTGTGTGTGAGTGAGTGTGTATAGTAAGTATAAGAATCAGTGAGTGTGTAGAATCAGTGTGTGTGTGTGTGTGTGTGTATAGTTGGTTGTGTGCGCGCGTGCGTGTGTGTGTAAAGTGTGTAGAGTAAGTGAGCAGACTGTGATTTGGAACGCGCCCCGGGCAGATCTCCGCTCGCGCGCGCGCGTGTGAGAGTAACACAGCTGTAAACTTCTCCCTGCGCGTTGAGTCGCCGCTCCGTGTATCAGTAAGTCAGGACTGCGTGTTTAGATTAAACGTTATAAACTGATTGTAACTTTATATTCGCTTCTATTACACGGATTACGGCTTTTCTAATTACTCGAACGTCAACGAAATGTTTTACTTTAACACGCGAGCTCGGTGTTCCCTCGCTCGCGAAGCGGCTAACGCTAAGTAAGCTAGCTAACAGCTGTCAGGAACAAATCTCGGTCTTTAATGAGGCTGTGATATTTTTACAGAGAAGATGTGATTAAACGTGTTTTTTGGTAAAACGTTAGAAAGTTCTCTAAAGCATAGGTGTGTTTTTCATAGCGAATATGGATTAGTCGGGGCATGGTGGTGTTATTGTTACGCTCTCTAATTTTCCTAACCGTTTTCGGTAAGGATCTTTGCAATTGGTCAGTTGGTCTAACAGACAACCGGGATGGTGTATCATTAGCCAATCATCATTTCAGACGGTGTTTTTGCTAGCCAATCAGAGGCGAGAAGGCGGGGTTTGCCGCAGTACGGGTGGAACACGGTGTGTGCTGTGTAGGAAATGTTATGTATAGGAAAAATTATATTTCATGGAGGATCATCAGAAAGTGTTTGCGCGAAATTTGAAGGATTTAATGTGTCTAGTTATATTAATTATTCAGTAAAAACTGATTTCTCTCTCAATTCATTTCTATCAAATAAAACTGTAAAGTTGGCGTGTATGTTCATGGAATATATTTTGGGGGGGACGTAATAGAACACATCAAGATGGTCTTTGGAATTTTTGTCTGTTTGTTTGTTTGTGCACGCATCATGTAAAAACTACTGAATGAATTTTAATGGGGTTTTATGGGTGTATTTGGCTGAGCTCAAGGTAACATATAGGCTTTGTTTCATTACAATCGGCCCATGGGCAGAGAAGATGTGCTACTTTGATATTAAAATTGAAAATGCCTTTAGTTGAAGAAAAATTTGTGTACTTTTAATCCCACAGATGGTGCTGGATAAAAAAAAAAAATCATTAGTGCAGCTCAAAATTCAACAGATGGCATTGTATTTTTTTTTTTAACCCACTTATGAATGTTGAAATCCACTTAATAAACGCAATCTTGCGCTTTTACTCCAAATTCTCTATAGGAAGAAATAAATACAACGTTCAGACATGAGCTTTACTTAATTGACTTGGCTTGCAAAAATCAGATCTATAAAATTTGCTTTGTGACTAGGCCTAAAATGCACATTTTTATGGAATTCGCTTTGTGACTTCGTTGTGATATCGTTAACTGGAAATCTTCGTGTTACTATACCTACTTTATTATTTGACTATTTGGCTTGCAAATATGGATTTTGAGTACCTATTTCCGTTTGTGATTTGGCTGTTTCTTTGTGTAAGACAGTGTCTTCAAGAAACTGATCAAGTCCTTCTCAGGATTATAGAAAGGGTAAAAAATGAGGGCGATCCAATCCCCTCTTTAAGATTGTGAGACTTTTTTTATTGTTTGAAAGGGAGAGAATAGATGAAATGCGGCAGACGGAGAATGCAGAACAGCGCCAAGCTCTCTTAGAGGCCGATTGACTTTACTCTTTTGATCAATAAGAACTCCTTGGATCAATAAGGTAAAGAGTGGATTTGCTTATGCCCCTAGGATCATAGGATTCATGGATTGTTCAGCCAGTTCATTGCCGTGTTTTTAATCATCAAAGAAGTGGCAGAGCTGCGAGTGCTGAGCCCGACATTTTTAAAGAACACGTTTTTAGAAGAGTATACACAGTGCATCCAAATAATGCAGGATGCTGTTACTTGCCCTTGCTTTCAGGAAAACTCTTGGCATCACGAAATGGCTATTTTAGCAATCAACACTGATATATTAGCAGGTGTTGACGAAGAAAATATAGAATATTAATATAAACATGTTGGAGAGTCTTTATAAAAATTCAGCGTCAGTGTAATGCATCTGTAACGTCTGCATGAAGACTACACACTGTATTTGACACCGTATTGAAATTTTTGCATTAAATAAGAGAAACAGGTTTAAGATTATGGACCCGACATCACATCAAAACGTTTAAAATACTGCATTATAAAATCTGTTCATTTTACAGTTAAAAACAGGTGGGGAAACTACACAAATGCTCTACTTGATTATTAACATGATAATGGAACAAGTAGATGATGCTATAGACTATCCAGTTGAATTTTTTTATTCACTAAGCGCGCCTGTACTTCCATCACACAAAATTGATTTTAAAAAGCAGGTCACCAATAATTCTGCTGTAATATTTAAGCCCACCAAAGCTATGCAACAGTACCCGACTTAAAGCGACGCCTCTTCAATGAAACCTAATGTTTTTATACCCAGAATTCCATTTATCCTTAATAACTTTCCATTCTTTTTTAAAAAGTTATGCCGTGGAAAGGCCAGACGCTACGTGTGGACGACTTCTCTTAGGGTGGATAAAACCAATAGAACTTGTTTGTGGTAAATAAGGTGCTCATGAGATTTTACCAGAGTTCCAGAGTTTGTTTCATAAATAATCGCCCACAGTGTGTCAGCTCTCCTGCAAGGGCAGAGAGCAAGGGACCACGCCCGTCACCCTCTCGCCCTGCAGTCCTGGAATCTAAGCCTGATCGGGCAGGTTCTTAGTACCACTGTTTCACAGAGGACGTGATACAACTGCTCAAACAAGTGTGGCGAGGGAAACCCAGGGCGTCACCTGCTACCTGAATATATCACAGTATAAACACACAATGAGGCTATACATATATCAGACCTCTTTCTCTCTCCCTTTTTTCCCCCTTCTCTCAGAGCAGCATGGCTCGAGGACACCAGAAGATCCAATCCCAACAGAAGAACGCCAAGAAGCAGGCCGAGGCCAAGAAGTCGAAGGGCCACGACCAGAAGACGGCGGCAAAGGCTGCACTTGTGTACACGTGTGGAGTTTGCAGGGTGGGTTACAACACGTACAGACGAACGCACACAAAACGAGAGGTAGAGAGATGTATAAATTGACAGAGAGAGTGAGTCTGAGACTGAGCATGCTGAGGCGAGTGTGAGGATGGAGAGAGCTTACAGTCGCAGTATAAACAGGCACGGAATGGGTCTCTGGGGTCACTGTAGTTGCACCTTTACCTCGGGTTCGAGACGAGATCTGTGTGTGTGACACTCTACAACCTCAAAAACACCTAGGAGCCTAGTATAAACAGAGAGAGTAAGATGCGTTGTGATTACAGGTTACAGGAAGTCAGTCAGGGGGGCGGGACTTTAACTCTGCGATTGTAATCCTGATGTGTGTGTGTGTGTCTGTCAAAAGGGGATGTGAGAGGTTTTTAAACCTAAGGCACGGAGAGTAACAGGACACTCAGCCTCAGTGCTCACTGAGCCTCTAAAACAGCACACAGTGACTGGAGGCACAAGGTGTGTTTGGCTGAGGCAGCTAGATAGGTGTGGTGTGTAAGGAGAGTGGTAAAAACTACACAACCTGAGGTTTATAATATTTTTTTGTAAAGTAAAGGAATTGAACTGGGGGGAAAAAAATTTAAGTTTCCCTTGTGTAAATTAGTTTGGGCAGATCAGAAAAAATGGACAGCACTACCTCCAGGGGGCGCTGCAGTGCCAGACATTAATAATATAAAACTCTTCATTTTTCATAATGGTTTATGTATTTTAATTATCTATGTAAATTTTAATTATATAGAATTATATAAAATATTAATGTTATTTTTATAATTAAAAAACCTTTTTAATTCTAAATAACTTCCACTGACCACTTTAGATTTTTATAAATATAATTAATATTTAAAATTCTGAAATTTGTTCAGAATAATAAAGTTTATTATTTTTCCATTACATTTCCAACATCATTTAAATGCAATAAAAAATCTAAATGGTAAAAAAAGGACTTGATACCAAATAGAATATTATAATAAACATGTTGGAGAGTCTCTATAAAAATTCAGCGTCATTGTAATGTATCTGTCACGGTTGCATGAAGACTACATACTGTATTTGACATGTGACTGACATGATTTTATAAATTTTTGCGTTAAATAAGAGAAACAGGTTCAGGATTATGGACCCACATCAAAACGTTTAAAGTACTAGAAAAATTATAAAATCTGGTAATTAAAAACAGGTAGGTAAATGACACAAATGCTCTACTTGAGTAAAAGTAAAGATTCCTGAGAGCAAATATTACTTAAGTAAAAGTAGAAGTCCTCCATTTACATGTGTACTTGAGTAAAAGTAAAGAAGTGCTCACCTTCAAACATCAAAAGTACAGGGCTTGTATTAGATCACAAAAGCCTTTTTTATAGTAAATAAATAAAATTCTCTCACATATGCTTTTTCATGATTGTTTGCTTACTGTTTTTGTCACTGTAAGCAACAAGCTCTGGTTCTGATTTCAAATGCCTGTTATGTAAAGACGCGTTTCTTAAAGGAAGCCACGTCCATCATGTGGTGAAATTCCTGCTTCAAATACTACACACCACTGTGGTTAGGTAACACAACGCCATGCAGAAATGTAGCCAAGTAAAAGTACATGTATTTGCTATACTTTGGAGCATAAAAAAAGTAATAGGTGTTCTTTAATAAAATTACTTGAGTAAAGTACAGATACGTGAAATATGTACTTAAGTACATTAACAAAGTACACATTCTTATACAATAAATACTAAAGAGGAAATAAACTTAATACAAACAATATGAACAGGTCCATCAAGCTACAGTATCTGTGTTCGTATAATGCTTTCTGAACTGTTCTGTTCTCTCTCTCTCTCTCTCTATAGTCGCAGATGCCGGATCCAAAAACGTTCAAGCAGCATTTCGAGAGCAAACATCCCAAAAGTCCTCTTCCTCCAGAGCTGGTGGACGTGGAGGCCTGAGCGTCATGGCTCGGCCCTGAGCTGCGGATTCATGATCAAAGACTGTTAATGGTGTCTACTGTTTCCCCAATGGCAAAAAAAAAACACTCGCAGACGTCTGCCCGTCTGTCTGTCTGTCCATCTATCTATCTATCTGTCTGTCTGATACACACTGGTTTGCTGTGGTGTTTAATCCGGCTAACATGCTGCGCGGCTGGTTTACACTGTTGATGATAAACGGGGGACGTCTGTGTGTACATCACGTAATTATAGAGATACTGTATTTTCCGGATTGTAGAGACTAATCTGTAAGTATTGTTGACTTTGCTATCCTAATGTCACATCTGGTCATTTTTCAGCCCCATCTCCATTTTTACCCTTTTAAAGCAAAGCATTATTTAATAATTCTTATCTTTGAAAGTGTCTGTACTGAGAACAGAACAGAACCTATACTGTATTCTCGTGTTAATTACGCACCAGAGGGAATTTAGAGAGTATTTCTGAATTACGTTTCCCTTAAGAGACAGATGCAATTTTAATAATTGGATCTTCTACTCTGGAAAATACGGTATTTGAAACCAAGGTTTGGTGGATTTTTATGTGAGACGTAGATAAGTCATAATTGTAATTTTGGTTTCTAATTCCTTGGAGATTACTGGATTTAGGTAAGATTGATTACCACTACTTTAATTTCTTTAATTATTCATCACTGGAACGGTGTTGGGAGATCTGTCTGTTTGTGTATGTGTGCGCATGCGTGCGTGAAAGAGAGAGCATGTTCATGCTTCAGTGACCTGCTTCTTGTAATATAACATTCTAATAAAGTTTAATTTTGCTTACAAAAGTGTCATGCCTTTTTTTTTTTTTACTTTTATCATGAAGGAGGCGTGGCCCAAGGTATGTTCGTGGTCTATGTTCACAATGACTTTTTCACTGTATCCGCAGCAACAGCTGGCAGGCTAATGGTCGGCTAGCTAGCTAAGTGCTGCTAAGTGTTTTCTTGAGCGTTGATGTGTTTAGGTAATATCCTACACATGTTTACTTTTAAAATATATATACTATAATACAGAATAGAAGATATATATACTATAATATCTTAAGCAAGATATTGAAATGATAAGATTACACCAATAAATTTAATACTATTCAATTTTATTTATAAAGTGCTTTTAACAATGTCATTGTCTCAAAGCAGCTTCACAAAAATGAAAGAATCTTTTAGAAAAGAAAATATTTGGAAGTGTGTATATGTGAGAAAATGTGTCTAGATAATAATGAGATGAATGAATGAATGAAATGTCTCTGATGAGCAAGCCAAGGGTGACGGCGACGGTGGCAAGGAAAAACTCCCTGAGATGGCAATAGGAAGAAACCTTGAGAGGAACCAGACTCAACAGGGAACACTTCCTCATTTGGGTGATAACAGATAGAGATGATATAACATCATGTGTGTTATGCAGCTGAAAGTACAATATAACAGAAATTCTTTAAATTAACATAAAGTCCAGTTCAGCATAGGGAGTCAGTAGGTGCAGAGGGCAGATGGGGTCTGGATCACTTGGAGCACAGGGGCAGGATGTGTAGCTCCAATCATAATAAGGCAGAATCCAGCTGGAGTTGGTCCTTCTCTGGATGCCTTAGGATCCTCACAGGGTTGGCCTTTGTCTACTGAAGCTGGTACAATCTCCAGATGCCTCGGGATGGGTAGAAAAGTACAGGACAGATGGAGAGAATTAGCGTAGTTGCCATTCAGGATAGATGTACTGAAGTATCAAGTTATGGGATGAGTTACGCGTATGCCAGATTAAAGAGATGCGTCTTTTTTTTTTTTCCTTCCCTTTTTTTCTCTTTTTTTCCCATCAAGAAATGCGTCTTTAGTCTACATTTAAACTGGGAAACTGTGTCTGAGCCCCGAACACTGTTTGGAAGGCTCTTCCAAAGCTTTGGAGCTAAATATGAAAAAGCCCTACCCCCTTTTGTAGATTTTGAAATTCTGGGAATTACCAGAAGTCCAGAGTTTTGTGATCTTAAGGAGCGTGGTGGATTATAGCGTATCAGAAGACTGGTTAGGTATGTGGGAGCTAAACCATTTAAGGCCTTGTATGTCAGTAATACTATTTTGTAATTAATTCTAAACTGAACAGGTAGCCAGTGCAGTGATGATAAAATTTTTAGTAACGAATCAAACATGGCTGCCTAACATTAGCTAGGCTGCTAGAATGCAATCTAACAATAAAGCAGTTCACCTCATTTTATTTAGCTTGCTAGTAAACTTTGCTAGTGGCAGAGTGGAGTGTGTTTGATTAAATGCTAGTTTATTTATTTTTGATTAAAAAAAAGGTTTTATACTGAGCTTAAAAAATTTAGCCCGACCCTGTGTTTTTTTTTTTTTTTTGGTTCTTTTCAAGACATTGAATAAAAAAAAAAAAATCAAAATCACCCAGAATCCTTAGAGATACAAACTTTTTTTTCCTGTTTCTCAAATTAAAAGTTAAAAGCAGTTTATTTGAAGACGGCCCTTTTCTTCTCCGACACCTCAGACTAGATTATATAATCCATATTTTTTGCGCTTCATACCCCTTGGCTACACTTTGTTCTAGCGATGTTATCTCTCTGTGAAACCAGCCAGCAGTTCTGGGTGTGTGTGTTTTAATAAATACCTGAGATGGAGGTGAGCCACGCCCTGAGTGAACCTGAGCAAAGGGTTGAAAATGGTTCAATACATGAGAAAGTTCTGCTTTTACAAAAGTTAAATACACAAATCAAATGTGAACTTTATTACAATTAAACGTAAAATAAAAACGGTTATGCTGCTAATTTTTAAGCCACGCCCATTAACCTGGTTTACATGTTCAATGTAAAGCTAAATTCTGTATAGTTTCAATGAGATTAGCTTTATTGTGTTTACACCGCGGTGAAAAAGGAACATTCTGAACAACAAAACTATTGTTTAGATACGTTTGATTCGAATGAAGTTAAAATCAGCACGAAGTCCAGCCTCTGGATGACAAAGCGAAGGATTTTAGGAAACCCCCTTTTGGAAAGCAGTTGAATTTAAACAGTTTGGTTCACATGGTGGAATGTGCTTGCAGTGTGAGCGTCTGTATGAAGTGGGTTACTCCATCAAACGCTCACGTCCTTAGAGGAAACACGTGACGGTTGAAAAATAGATCACTCCATAGATCCGGAAGGTTATGGGAACGAGGCTTTTATTAGAATGTCCCAGCGTCCTTTGCTCCAGTTCTTAAAGCACAGATGGAGCTAAAGTTTTGCTTTTAAAGAAAAAGGCTCATTTACAGTCAAAGAGATTCTTACACACATCGCAGGGAAGCCTGAGTTATCATAAAAATACGTAATTGTTAGAAATGGGTAATGTTTTATTATTGTTTTACTTTTTAAAGAAAGTACATCTATAAGATAATAATAGGGGACGCGTAGCCTCAGTGTCCTCGATCGTGATTTTCATGTCCTGACTTGTCCAAACCTATTTTGTTCCTTTAACCTGACAGGAAGTGGTTGCGTTGAATGCAGTAGAACCTCCTGTCAGGTAAACTGTGGGTAGGTGTGACAGATTTACCACTCACTAGCTTGTTAGGGTTAGTAGCTTTTTAAGTATTCTTCTTAAATTACAACAAGCCATATGATTAAACCATATGTTTGGTAATTCCCACAACAAGCTAACCTAAGAGTCACAGTGACTAGTGTATCTATCGTATTTTCCATCAGCGTTATCCCACTGCTTTTTTAGATCAGAGTGGTTTTCTCAACGTTAAAGTTCTGGCGAATTTTTGGTTGAAGGGTTTTCTAATGGTTTTAACATTCATCTGTAACATTGCTGCAGATCTTTAAAGTCTTAACATTAACAGAACTTTATGGGACGCTATGCGAACATGGTTGTGTTTTTTTTTTTGTTTTAATCATCATTTCAGACATCACAATTATTTTCTGACAGCTCTAAAATCTATAGTGTCATCCATTCAAGTTCAGATCGTCACCTTAAACCTAAGAGGAATGTTCCAAAGAAAATTGATGTTACATTTAGCTATTTTATCTTAGTTATTTAGCATTGTGACCTCACGAATCCACGGTCGAGGGTTCAATTCCCGCCTCCCATCTGTGTGTGGATGTTCTCCACATGCTTGGTGGGTTTCCTACGGATACTCTGGTTTCCTCCCACAGTACAAAGACATGCATCTTAGGCTGATTGGTGTTGGTTGTCCTGTATGTCCCCTTGTGCTCGAAGACTCCTGGGATAGACTTAAGATCTCCTGCGACCTTGTACAGAATAAGCTCTATAGAAAATTTATTAATGATTGAATATTAGGTGTTTATGTCGCACAGTTGCCTAGGTGTTATCACCTGCAGAAGTTTAATTTCCCCATAACATATTAATTCACTGTCAATAGGAAGTGTTTGAATGAGGGCAGAAATCTTTAAAATTGTGAATTAGCTTAGCTTATTCTGATTATTAGCATGGGTCTAGACCTGAACTTACACACTTTTGTGCTGAAATCGTTTAATATACTTTTATTTATTTAGTAATTTCTTTTGTAAAAAGTAACATAAACACTTAAACACATATTTACTAAACTGAATAAATGACTACGTCATTCTTCCTTTTTTCCTTGCCCACTATCTGACCCCCCACAGAATCCTCCACATTCTGCACTCAACACGTGTGTAAAATCTGCTTTTATGGAAACACCAACAGACTTCCCAGCCCAGTCTCAGAAACCAGCCTGTCTCCGCAGCCTGTTCCAGCTGTGCTGGTTACATCCTCAGCCGACGACTCATTCAGCAACAGGATCTCCGTTCTTCTGTGTGTGACCTGTAGAGGATATGAGCTGTGAGGAAGGATCAGTCCACACAACATCCTTATGAAAGGAAAACAGGCATGCTACCGTTTCAGCCGTGTTCGAGTCGTTTTCCTCTGCAGACCCACGCCTTCCTTCCTGCACATCGCTCGCTTCTCAGGATGCAGAGCTACAACCATCCGTTTCTCACATCTCCAATTTTGGAATTAATATGTTTCCGAAAACATTCAGGATCTTATTGTATAATATTGTATTTACTGAAATATATCCAAAACCCAATATACACAAAAAAATTAAAGTCTTATGAATTATGAATCATCTTAAATCTGTCTGTACCACACAATCGTTTTTTTTTTCTTACAGATATACAGTTTACCATATATGAATGATGAAATAATTTGATTGTAATTGAATTTTGCAGTCTCACCCTGTATCAAGATAAACTTTCTGTGATGTCCCTCTACAGATTTCTATGCAGAAAAGAATACATTTTGTGTTCGCATCCACAAATTTAGTATTGAAAAATCTATTACTGAACATTTGTTGCCATCCATACACATACATGACTATGTTTTTTCGTATTTATTAGAAAGATTTGTGTATCAGTATTATATCAAATAAATCTCTGAGGAAAGATTATGATCCAGACTAAAAGTATGTGTTTCTTGTTAAATAATTTATTAGCCTTTTAAATATATAATATTATAATATGATTTTGTAAAACACTTTATAAATAAACTTTATTGGTAGTATACATTATTATATAGATTTTACTTGTTTTTGCAATGTTATTAAAAGAAAAAAAAAAGCACACTGGTTAGCACTGTCGCCATGCATCTCCAGGGACCGGGTTCGATTCCCGTCTCTGTGTGCATGGAGTTTGCATATTCTGCCTGTGAATGTTTTTTCACACAAACCAAAGGCACTGGTGTTCCCAGAGTGTCAGTGTGTGCCATGTGATGGATTGCATGATTGTACACCCATCCAGGGTGTATCCCACCTAAGTCTCCTGGGATAGGCTCTAGCCCCCCTGTGTAAAGTGAAAGAGTGAGCTTATTTCTATATTTCTCTCTCTCACACACACACACTCAATATCTATCGAATCAAATATGTATATAAATGATAAGGTTATATATTATGCACTTTATAAATAAAAAGAAAAAAAGATGATTTTGATTGATATTTAATAATGATTGTTTTTTATGCAGTAAACTTAAAATAGAACATTTGTTGGGTTAAAACTAGAAAACAGTTAACAATACTGTACATATTTTAACTGTATAATGTAAAGCATTGAACTTGAAATGGCTGCCTTAAGGAGGTGTCTGAGGATTGTAGTGGGCGTGGCGTACTGAAACCGCACGCCGATGTTCTTCTTCAAGTGTCGACCAATCAGATAAGCACGGCATTCCCGAGATCTGGGTTGCCATGGCATCGTTTGACGTCAGCGCTACTCAGCCCCTGCCCCTGCTCCAGGGAAGCTGTGAGTGGGTGGGAGACCCCGTGGATGCGTCCGGGAAGAGCGCGCGGATTGTGAGTGTGAGCTGTGCAGCAGGAAGATCACCGGCCTGAGGTAAAGATTCGCCTCCATTTTGTTTTATAATCATTTATCTTGTTTTAGTTTTTTTTTTTTTGTTATGTTACTTCTGGATTTTTAGACGTATTTGGTATTCTTGTTGTCTTTTTAGGGCGTTTTTAGCAAAGCTTATTGTGTGAATCTGCCTGTCAGCCATCAGGAGCAAACAAACAAAATAATATTAAATATAACAACGCTTTACTATCTATATATGTATATAGAATACTTTTTGTTAACATTGTTAACATTTTGAGCATGCATGCACTAGGTCTGACTGTGCATTTTACTAATCAGATTTCATTCAGGTCTAATTTAAGGTAAGGTGTGTCTCTCAGTAATTACACTGACACTATTACAAACATTTTGCATATAAATACTCATTTTATACATTTAATTCTTCCGAAGTTAACACTTTAACGTATTTTATATGTTGGTTATCTTTAATACGTTAATATGTTCTAATAATATACATGTCTCTATAGACCTGATCAGGGAAATCACTTTAATTTAATTACTAAAATATAAAAAATATATTCTGTTATTTTTTTTCAAATTGTAAAAATAAAATGTTAAGCATTTTAATTTATTTAAAAAAAGAAGATAAAACTTGTCATTAAAGTAGTTGCCATAAAGTGAATGCATTTGTGACTAAATGTGTTGATTTAAAAAATTAATAGAAAAGTTTTAAAGTATTTAAGAAAAAAATCTCAATCTGTTATTTTTATAACTTTTAATTAAAGATCGGATCTGCAATTGATGCCAGCTATTTTTGATTTTTAACAAAATTCAGTTTCACACCATTTAAAAAATTTTTTTTTACCGTTTGGCTCCGCCCACTGTGCTGTGATCAGTTATGCAACTTTACAGCTTTTCCGAGCTTGAAGATCCTGTTAGCATTGCTATACCAGCTATAAACAATCGCCCCCTCACTGTAGATGAACCTTACCTTTTTTTTTTTTTTTTTTTTTTAAATCTATACAAGTTTCAATAACAGAAACCTAATCGACACCCTCTGACCTGTCACATCATCTCATCACTGCTCTTATTTCTGGTGTCTCCTCCATAGAAAGCGATCATCATGAATAAGGGCGAGCTTGTGCAGAAGGCCAAACTGGCCGAGCAGGCCGAGCGTTACGACGACATGGCTACCGTGATGAAGCTGGTGACGGAGAAGGGAGAGGAGCTGACAGACGAGGAGAGGAACCTGCTCTCGGTGGCGTACAAGAACGTGGTTGGGGCATGCCGCTCGGCGTGGAGGGTGGTCTCCAGCATCGAGTCGAAGATGAAGACGGAGGCCAGCGATAAGGAGCCGATCGCCAAAGAGTACCGGGAGAAGATCGAGTCCGAGTTGCAGTCCATCTGCAACGACGTGCTGGTGAGAGTCACTCAGGGATTACAAGTGCACTGAAATACATTGACGTAGGGTGCCAATACTTACTAACAGCAATATTATACTATTTTACAACAATACCAAAACTTATCTGTGCGTTTTGTTGTTGTTTTTCCTTTCTTTTAAATATCTATCATTCATGCTAAATCCACACACATAGCCAATGAACCTGGCCGCGGCTGGAGGCAATGCACATGGTGTGAAAATGTCGTACGGATCTAAAACGCTGATAACACGTTACTGTGGTGCGAATCTGTTGGCACTGACAGGTCTGCATGCTCGCACAAGCACTTTCAAAAATGCACACAGGCCCAGACTCAGCCAAGCATTCGCTACGGAACACACTCTAGCGCACAATAAAAAAATTAAAATCAGCCACCGCAATAGTGAAGCCAAACATAACCATAATTGTTTTACATTGAGAGAGGAAGGTCAGTGCGAGTGTCCTCTCTGAGACAGTTCCCTTCCTCACTGCGGCTTCCCCCTCACCTGTTTCTGTTTAAAACCTGCACTACACCACCATCTGACCTATCAGTGTCTCAGCATGTGTTTTCTTTTTTTAATTGTGTGTGCGTGTTTTTCAGCATCTCCTGGACAAGTTCCTAATCCGGACCTCGTCCCCCGCCGAGAGTCAGGTGTTCTACCTGAAGATGAAAGGAGATTATTATCGCTACCTGGCTGAGGTCGCCACGGGAGATACCAAAACCAGTAAGGATTTATTTTTACACCACACACACACACAGAAAACAAGGCGTACGGATATGCAGATGAATAGAGAGATAAACGGGTGGACGTATTAGGAAAATAAACAGATGTACGAGTAGATGCGTACGTAAGTAGACAGATGAATGAAGAGTAGAGAGACAGGGAAAATGTTACATGAACAAATATAAAGCAGTACTGCTAGAGAGGTTTAGAGACAGACAGAAGGATTAGGTAGAGGTAAGTGTGCGGACAGACAGACAGACTGAGTTGAGCAGACACAGCTGGGTGGACAAATGTGCGCACCTAGACGGACAGACAATGCAGCTGTATGGATGGACACAGATATACTCATCTGGATGCACGGGCAGACTGGCACAACTATATGGACGGGTAGACCGACTCAGTTAAGCAGACAGAAAGTCAGACACAGCAGGACAGACAGATCGATGCAGCTGGATGGACAGACAGACACACGGGAAAATGTTCAAATGAAAGATGAACAGACAGATGGTTGGTAAGATGGCTAGACAGACCGGCAGAGAGACATGAGGGAATGACTGATCTTTTTTTTTTTTTTTTTATTAATAAATTGTGTAATTTCTTTTCTTCAAGACACTTCTTAGCATTTCCTAACTTTCATACACCTGAATATTCCACCCATCTGTGTGACACACCTACACACACAAACGCACACGTACGTGCACTGACTCGCTGAGTTTGACGGTTTCCTGCCCACTGAATAGGAACTTCAGGAGCAGGTCTCGGCTTGTGCTCCACACCCAGCAGGGGATGAGAGCGAGGGAGAAAAATCTGAAACTCTCACAGTTTTACAAACAGCAAAACTCTCATACACTACTGCTACTACACACCAAGTGTGAGTGTGATTACATCACTAATCAAGCACAGCTTGATATTTATAAAGCCATGAACTGCTCGAGCATAAAACCTAAAAAATGGGATAAACTCATGTTTAAAGCTGTGAATCATGGGCAGACTGTTGATTCTGTCCATTTTAGGGCATTGTGATATTCTGGGTTGTGTTTTTTTTTCTGTTAATTTTCTGTTTTACAGTCTAATCCAGTAGGTGGCGGTATTGTACCAACCACCCATAAAATTGAAAGGAACATCATGTGATACTTCTATAAATTGCGAGTATTTGTGAAAGATAAAAGCGCTACATATTTTCTGAGGAAGCCGCAAGATATAATAATTTTGGACTGTTCATGTAAATCATTTTATAAAGTGTGACTTGCTAACTAAAAAACAAATGGTCGATTAAGCTACACAGCTCTAATAATTCATAATTAGGGATGCACCGATACCGGTATGTGGTATCGGCCTCTATACCACATTTTCTAAAGTACTCGTTAAAAGTCCCCCAATACAGAGGACCGATACCACGGTCTGAGAAATGTCTGTTTGAGTGGCGTGTAAGGGGTTAATCACTGGCGCCGAGTGCCCGCCCCCAAGGCCCTTGGCTGCAGCTCAGAGCGGGGAGAAGGCGCGGCAAGACATGTCAGCCGTGTGGAACTATTACAAAGTAAATGAAGACGACAAAACAAAGGCGGACTGCAAATTGTGCTCAGCGAAATTGTCCAGAGGATGCTCAAAAAGTTGCGCATTTAACACAAGTGATTTAATCAAGCACCTAAAATCCCAACACGACAACGAGTACAAAGAGTTTACCCACGCTACTAAACCAACACAACCCACCCTGCAGCAAACTCTTGCAAGACGAGAGAAAATGTCCAGAGACAAACTAGGCCCTTGTTTTTTTTTATTAAATTATATGACTAACGCTGTTACCTGTAAATTTAAATCATGTTTTTATTAAGTACTCGGTATCGGCGAGTATTGAAATGCAAGTACTCGTTTTCCCAAAAAGTGGTATCGTTGCATCCCTATTTATAATCACTTGTTTCTTTTCTCTCGTGTTTTCTAAGCTTGTTCTGTCTGGATGTTTCTCTTTAGGCATCGTCGAGAAGTCCAAGGAGGCGTATCAGGCCGCTTTCGACATCAGCACAAAGAACATGCAGCCCACTCACCCCATCCGACTCGGCCTGGCGCTCAACTTCTCCGTCTTTTACTACGAGATCATGGGCTCGCGTGAGCAGGCCTGCGAACTCGCCAAGAAGGTAAAATAAAAACTGTCTTTGCTTTGTGTTACACCCACACACGGACACACAGGGTGCCTGTGCTGGACAAGGTTATGGTCTAATCGCTGTTGCTATAGTTACCGTGCAAGCCATTATTCTTCTGCTATCATTCCATTATTGTTAGCTCTGTAGCTGTTTAGATGTCAATGGAAGTCGGTAGCGCTGTGTCCTGTTTTCCAAGGAGGTGAAAATCAGGGAAGTGTGTCATGTGATCTCTGAGGAACAAGAGCGGGACAAGTTTGAGCACACCTCTGAGCTTCGTGCCAGTTTGGTGTGTTGGAGTGGCGCCTGTTCGGCAACTAGTGCTGAGATGATACATTGGTGTCTATAACCAGTGTGTGTCTGTGCACGAGTGTGTTACTGTTTATTCTTTTCTCATAACGGCACATCACTCAGTGAGCACAATGAAACAGCATGCAGAGATCTCATGAAATCTAGTTATGTTAGAGCTTTATCGCTGACACTGGAGACTCCTTTCATAAAGGTTTATGTGTAGAATCCGCTGGATGAGAGAATGAGCATTAATATAAACCTTTCTACTGTTGGCGAGAGTTAAAGCTTTTTTTTTTTTTTTTATTCTTAGAGCTCTCAAATTTGTGTATGTTGATGTTCCTCCTTTGTAAAACACACAGTCTCAGTCGTGGTTTTAAATTGACCATGTTTGAATGGAACGACCCCTTTGCTGACGGGCATTTTTCAAGCCAATCAGAACGCAGAACCTGGAAATGGGTGGGAAAATATTTTTTTGATCGCACCAACAATTTATAGTGTACATGTTTAAGAATTTGATTAGCGATGACATCAGTGTTCAGAGCGTATAAGTTAAAACACAGTTAAGAGCTAAAGAAGGCTAACTATTAGCAGTAAGCAGCTAACTTGCCTTTTTATCTCTATCACCACACAATAATGGATCTGTTGCTATGTAGTTTCACAGCATGCCTCAATTCAGTACACCACTTAACAAACAATAATTTTTTAAATAGTAACACTGACAGCTTCAGGATCCATACCTGCGCTGTAGTATTTTGGAAAAAAAAGAGTTGGAATTATAAAAACCTTCCTGCTTAAAACATGGCGACCCCTAGGTGGAGCTGCGACAGCTTTTTGTGTTACCTAACAGGAAAGACATAGCTGATGAGCAGGTTTTTTTTTTTTTTTTTTTTTTAAGCGAAAGCAGAAAAAAGCCATTTTAAAGGAGAGAAAAGGTGTGTTCTTATCATGATTGCATGCACACACACATGCAACAGAGACCCGTGCGACTTTCCAAAGTGATCACAAAGAATGTGACTCACTATGTGACTGATCACTATCCATAATTTTCCGCACAATGCACTGAGGTGTAACTGCAATGACTGACTGGGTTGTGTATGTTTATCATAAAAACCTGTGTGGTCTGATGTAGGAAATGTGCTCTTCGTGACATGAGGGTCGTGGTCTATTGAGAGAGAGACCTGGCCTGTTGTGTGTTTGTGGTCTGGTCTGTTGTCCTTTTAAATATTTTCTAAAAACACAATGTGTATGTTATTGAGTGATTATAACCGCATCAACATTTTAATTATTTTTTTCCCCTCTCTCATTTTCTCTCTCTCTCTTTTGCTCTCTGTCTTTCTCTCATTCTCTCCCTTTATCTCAGGCATTTGATGACGCGATCGCTGAGCTTGACCAGCTGACGGAGGATTCATACAAAGACAGCACACTGATCATGCAGCTTCTCCGAGACAACCTGACAGTGAGTGTCCTGTTCTGTCCTAGTGTTTCAGCTCGCTCTCTGTTCACGACCTGAATCTGAGAAATCTGATGAGGTCATTCTCTTGATAGTTTGGTTAAATCATAACGTAACTGGATAATAAGTCTGGTATGAGTGTATTAGCCACAGAGACACTACACTTAACAATGGTATTATAGCTTTTATTATTAATTTTTATGTACAAAATCATTAGTTACAACAGACACCAATGTCTACGAGGGCTGTTCGAGTCAATGCGGAACTTGATGTAACCGTCTTCTACACTAATACACTGATCCCAGCGGTTTACCAGTGCTTGGATACCATTAACGTAGAAAGTTGCCTATCGGACTTCAATTCCTAAACGCTGGCTTCCCAGGAAGTCCTTGTGGAAATGGCTTGGAGCGAGGTCAGAGCTGTACGGGGCATGTGGCGGTCACTCCCAGCCGAGTTCCTGTAATGTGCAAGTGGTGTTTTGAATGATTGTGTGTATAGTTCCTACAGACACACACGATGTTCCCGACTGCACTGGTCTCCGAGCCACCTCGGCCGGGAGCGTCATTCACAGACACACAGGCTTCTTTAAAACGTTTGCATCGTTCAAATATTTTACTGCAGCCAAGAGTCTCGCCACCGTACTCTGCAAAGTTCTTCTGTAAAGTTTTCCATAAAGATATTAAAAATAAAGATCAGTAATGTTAGAAGGAAGAATCCACATTTTTTAAAAAAGGCCTTTATTAAGGCCTATATCTTCACACCGGTGCTGTGGAGTAAAATAACTGGATCAAATACCTTAGGAATTGCTTATGATGTTTTTTTAAAAGATTGTGACTGTGTTTTGTTTTTTCTCCCCCCCCTCTTTTTCTTCAGCTGTGGACTTCAGACACTCAGGAGGAGACGGAGGAGGGACGGGAAAACAACTAAAGAGCAAGCAGACGAGCAAAAGAAAAGCAAAGCAAAAAAAAAAAAACGCTGAGAGCCTAAAACACACACTCTGCTCCTCCGCACCAGCCTCTCCTGTTTGTGTGTATATATGTGTGTGCACATGTTTGTGTGTGTGCGTGCGAGTGTGTGTTGAGAAGGGTGCGGTTGATGTAGAGTTTTGATTATTCCTTGGGGCACAAACTAGAGGGAGGTATCATTTTTATTAAACTGGACGTGTGTGTGCGTGCGCGCTTTATACCTACATGTAAATGTTTGTGTGTGTGAGAGAGAAAGTTTGCCTTGATGTGAGATGAAACTGAATCCCTGACTCCAGTCTGTACTGATGTAACGATGTTAAACCCCTGAATCATGAGAACTGCTGAACTTTGTATCGGTTTGTGATAATACCTGGTGTGTGTGTGAGTGAGTGATGTGTGGAGGAGAAACTTGTCGCTTTATCACATGAGAACCGTTTAATCACACACCAGCTTTTTAAATATCTACATTCGATTTCTACTTGAATTTGAAAACACTCCCATGTTGTGTTTAGCGTGTGTGAAGTCACACACTCCTTAAAGTTGTTCTCTATGTGCTACTGTTAGGAGTTTCTTTGCACTGTCGTTTTCTATCTGTCTGTCTGTCTCAGGTCAGTTAATCAGGGTTAATGAACATCTCCTGCATTAGTTACAGTGTGTGTGTGTGTCAGTGTGTTAGCGTCGTTGTCAGCGTTAATAATGTGGGAACTGTTCATTTCAGCCAAATAAAGAAAATCACAAACCAAAACGTCTCCTGGTTCATTTTTTCTGCTGCATGTCTGTTTCTTTGTCTCTCTCTTGCATCCCTCGATTAATCTAGTCAGTGTCTGTCTGTCCTGGTTAGCTGTCTACGAAGTGGATGTTTGTCTATTTTGGCTGTCTGTCCATTCTCTCTACAGAGTGTCTGGCTCATTTCTCTCTTTTTTTATGTTCAGGTTGCTGCCTGTCTGTCTCTCATTTCTATCATTTTGTCTGTCGTTCTATTAATTGTTTTGGTCTATCTGTCTTGTGTCTGGATATATGTCTTTCTTTTTGTGTTTCTCTTTCTGCTCTGTTTTATTTGTCTGTCTGCATTTCTGTCATCTGCAGATCAGGTTCTATATCTCTGTTTGCTAATTTGTCCTATTTTTAAATAATTTATAAGACTGTACAGTGTATGTTTGTGCTCTTGTCTCTCTGTTTTAGCTGTTGTCCGTTCATTCATCGGTTCTCTCAGTCTCTATTTATATCGCTATGTCCGTCCCGTTATTTTAGGTGTTGGTGTTGTCTGTGAATGTGCAGTAAACAAGATGAGTAAATCACTGAGTGTCGGAGCGGATTGTTTCTAGAATGTTCCATCTCCGGGTTTGGGCGTGTCTCTGTGTCTGTGCCTTAGAGACGAATAAGCTTCAGCTAATAACGCAGGAATGCTTCACATGGCTGTGTGTGAGATAGAGCTGTGAATGAGAGCACTGTTCCAGTTTCCGGTGTGATTCACTATGGTGTCATGGTGCTCCACCACACTGGGACTTGTCTCATCAGGAACTCTGGGAGGAAGTGGAGACGTGAACGAGTGTGTCTCAGTCTACAGCGTTCTCATTCCTTTATCATCCGCTGTGTGTTTGTATGTTTAAATTCTCTCACTTTACATTACATTTTCCCCGGTTTGCATTTTTTAGCCATGGTCTAGTGTGTGTGTTTGTGTGAGAGAGAGAGTATAAAGCCGATGCTCAAAAGGCTCCAGTGTGATGTGCTGTTTCTCAGAGATCAAACTGAAGCCTAGGTGTGTGTGTGTGGGACTGAGATGAGGGATTTAATCCTCTGCATGTGGATCTTAGATGATCCACTGCAGCAGCTCTAACACCAGCAGCTTCCATGAAAAAAACACTGCAGAGACATTTACATGAACACACTGCTCTGATCCTCCTGCCATCCAAACTGCTGTCTGATCTGTCTCTAATCTGTCTGTTTTATTTGTCAGTTTAATCAATCTAACCTTCTTTATCTGTTGTCTAATTCGTCCAATCTTCCTGTCTGTCTAATTTGTCCCTAATCTGTTTGTTTTGTCCATTTTATGTTTCTATCTAATCTGCCTGTCTGTCTAAAATGTATAATCCGTTTTATCTGCCTGTCTGTTTGTCTTTCTAATTTGTCTCTATTATCTGTTTTATGTCTCAGATCTGACCAATCTGTCTGTCTAATGGCAGTCTAATCTATTTTAGATGTCTTATTTGTCTGATTTCTCATGATTGTCTAATCTGTCTGTTTTAACGGTCAGGTCTGTGTAATCTGTCTGCCTTATTTGACTATCTAATCTAACCGTCTTCTAGTCCATCCATCCATCCATCCATCTATCTATCCATCTATCCAAATCAACGGTCTGATCCGTCTGTCTTTATTAGTCTAATTGTCATTCACCTGTTTTCTCAATTTGAGTTTTATCTGTCCATCTTATCAGTCTGTCTGTCTGATCCACTGTATCTGTCAATCATTTGTCTCTCTCTCTCTCTCTTTGTCAGACTATTTCACACACTGTGGTCACCTGACCACACATGTTAAGAGTGTGTTACGAGTGTTTCCTTCAAGTGACCCTGCCACCTCCCTTTATCGTTCCAGCTGTTTTTTTCTTCTTGCCTCCTCTGTGAGACATTCACACAAACATGCTAGTCCTGGGTGTGTGAACATGCAGAGACACCAAACATTACCAACACATTAACACAGGCAGAATAGTGTGTTAAAGGGTTTAGACTGGGGTTTATTGAAAAAAATATATATATAAAGGGAAACTAGCAAGTTTGTGCTCTTTCTTTCACTAAGCTTGTGTCTCCCCCTGGTGGTGGTCGAGTGTCATCTCTCATTCACTGTAAAAAAATAAAATCTGTTCACACTGATATTAATGATCATGTCTTGTAAGTCTAAAAACCATGTTTAAATCTCAGTAGGAAAGCTGATGTTTGTGTGTGTGTGTGTGTGATCTAATCTAAAAAAACATTATCCCTTTGCGTAAATCTTTCACACTTTGATCAGTGATCAGTCCCTCCCTCGTTTGTGTGTGTGTGTGTGTGTGTCTGTGAAAGAGAGAGAGATCCTATCAGAGAACTTCTGCTAAGTGGATCAGAAAGAAATCTCGTAAGCTCATTTAACTTCATGATGAAGCAGAATTATGGGTTTATCCTAAAATGAATAGTTTTTTTCATAAAATCATGTTGCCTCAAGTTTTATTCCAATTATACAACAATGATTAGTGGTTTATTATTTCTTAATCACAAATTTTGCCTGTTTAAAAGATTCGTTCTTCTTTTTACATTGTGGAATGTCTTTAAAACAGGGGAAGTTCCTGTTCTCACTTATGTTACAGCAACAATAATCACTCCTTCCCCTGCCAGCTTCCCTTTATTCTCACTTAAATGTAACAATCCCCTCTGGGCATGGTACAAGTCAATCATGGCTACTGTGAGAACACCCTTAAACTCATCTGAATGTTAAAGAGCACTGACACTGGAGACATCACCTTCTATCCCTGTGCAATGATAACCAGGGATGCCCTGATCCGATATTAGTATCAGATATCTATAACTGATGTTGGCTAAAAAGCTAGATCGGGTATCAGATAATGGGGCTGATCAATTCCCTTCTATCGTCATGCATCAGCAGTGTGTGTAGCGTTCCGGAGGTGTTTCACGTTTGCTACGCCAACAGGTCAGATATCTCGTGCAATATGTGCAAAGAAAACGTTGTGAGGTGTGCGCAACAAACACTTCCAAAAGCATCATGTATTGTCAAAGAAGGCGACAATAAAATTAATCAAGCAGTTAACTCCGGCGGATGCACTGCAAAAACGATGTAAAAAACTTCCAGGCAACATTGTGAAAGTGTCAGAAATAAATGAGAATGTACTTCAACAATTTTCTCAGGGTACTCCGGTTTCCTCCCACGGTCCAAAGACAAAAATATAGTGTTTATGTACACCGTGAATTAATCATACAAATGTAAAGAATGCATGAAGAAATGCAAGAAATACAGATAAAACACTTATAAAGTACAGTGAAATACAAGAAATGCTACAAATAATATAATGCATGCTTTAAAGTTTAACGAATGGCATAGAAACATATAATAAATATCTAATCATGTACTGTACTTCTGTTTTCCCCAGGATCATCTGGGTTCAAGAGAGGTCTGGTGTGTGATGGAAGCATTTCCTTGTGATTTGGAGAAACCAGAAATGGCTGCCAAATTTTCCTATTAAGAAGACAACAATCCTATAAGAGAGATGCTTGTGCTCTTTTTTTGCCTTCCCTTGTTGAGTGTAGCTTTTCAAACTTAGCTGATGTGCTAAACCTATTGAACCTGAAACCTTACTATGCATCAATGTTTTGTGTGCAGTATGTTTATAGTGTATTTTTGAAAATAAATGTATACTGTAAAATCTATGATGTGTGGATGATTTAGATGAGAGACAAAATACTCGTTAGAGTGCAAAATGTTTTATTAAAAATTATTTGAGTAAAATATAATTCAAGCAAGTGTTGTAACAGAAAAGTAGCTGTCAAAAATTAGAAACATTTATTTTTAATATATATATGTATTCTTAATATATATGTGTGTGTTTTATACATATATATATATATATATAAATGTATAAAATTAATTTAAAACATTAAAATGTATCAGAATTTCTTTTTTTTTTTCAAACTTTTATTTTTGATTCGTTTTAACATGACGGAACAAACAGATCACCAGAGGCATCACATAAAACTATTACATTTTTCTTATACAGTCGTTTTTATAGAACAGGTTACTCTCCCATTATCCCCCCACCCGCAAAGGGTACTGTATAATAGGCATAAACACCAACATAGGTTCCTTCAAGTCCATATGATTCAGTCTTTTAAAATCTGTAATGTCCAAAATCTGTCCAACCAAAATATTTCACACATACAGTGGTGTGAAAAACTATTTGCCCCCTTCCTGATTTCTTATTCTTTTGCATTTTTGTCACACAAAATGTTTTTGATCATCAAACACATTTAACTATTAGTCAAAGATAACACAAGTAAACACAAAATGCAGTTTTTAAATGATGGTTTTTATTATTTAGGGAGAAAAAAATCCAAACCTACATGGCCCTGTGTGAAAAAGTAATTGCCCCCTGAACCTAATAACTGGTTGGGCCACCCTTAGCAGCAATAACTGCAATCAAGTGTTTGCGATAACTTGCAACGAGTCTTTTACAGCGCTCTGGAGGAATTTTGGCCCACTCATCTTCGCAGAATTGTTGTAATTCAGCTTTATTTAAGGGGTTTCTAGCATGAACCGCCTTTTTAAGGTCATGCCACAACATCTCAATAGGATTCAGGTCAGGACTTTGACTAGGCCACTCCAAAGTCTTCATTTTGTTTTTCTTCAGCCATTCAGAGGTGGATTTGCTGGTGTGTTTTGGGTCATTGTCCTGCTGCAGCACCCAAGATCACTTCAGCTTGAGTTGACGAACAGATGGCTAGATATTCTCCTTCAGGATTTTTTGGTAGACAGTAGAATTCATGGTTCCATCTATCACAGCAAGCCTTTCAGGTCCTAAAGCAGCAAAACAACCCCAGACCATCACACTACCACCACCATATTTTACTGTTGGTATGATGTTCTTTTTCGGAAATGCTGTGTTACTTTTACGCCAGATGTAACGGGACACGCACCTTCCAAAAAGTTCAACTTTTGTCTCGTCGGTCCACAAGGTATTTTCCCGAAAGTCTTGGCAATCATTGAGATGTTTTTTAGCAAAATTGAGACGAGCCTTAATGTTCTTTTTGCTTAAAAGTGGTTTGCGCCTTGGAAATCTGCCATGCAGGCCGTTTTTGCCCAGTCTCTTTCTTATGGTGGAGTCGTGAACACTGACCTTAATTGAGGCAAGTGAGGCCTGCAGTTCTTTAGATGTTGTCCTGGGGTCTTTTGTGGCCTCTCGGATGAGTTGTCTCTGCGCTCTTGGGGTAATTTTGGTCGGCCGGCCACTCCTGGGAAGGTTCACCACTGTTCCATGTTTTTGCCATTTGTGGATAATGGCTCTCACTGTGGTTCGCTGGAGTCCCAAAGCTTTAGAAATGGTTTTATAACCTTTACCAGACTGATAGATCTCAATTACTTTTGTTCTCATTTTTTCCTGAATTTCTTTGGATCTCGGCATGATGTCTAGCTTTTGAGGTGCTTTTGGTCTACTTCTCTGTGTCAGGTAGCTCCTATTTAAGTGATTTCTTGATTGAAACAGGTGTGGCAGTAATCAGGCCTGGGGGTGACTACAGAAATTGAACTCAGGTGTGATAAACCACAGTTAAGTTATTTTTTAACAAGGGGGGCAATCACTTTTTCACACAGGGCCATGTAGATTTGGAGTTTTTTTCTCCCTTAATAACGTAAACCTTCATTTAAAAACTGCATTTTGTGTTCAATTATGTTATTTTTGACTAATAGTTAACATTTTTTGATGAGCAGAAACATTTAAGTGTGACAAACATGCAAAAGAATAAGAAATCAGGAAGAGGGCAAATAGTTTTTCACACCACTGTAAATTGAAAAAAGAATACAAAAAAAGTAAATATAAATAAGGGAAGGGGAGTTCGCACTCATTGCAAAACATTTCCTAGCAAAATATCTATTATCTGTTTTCTTATATATAAACCATTTTGACCAATTTTTATAAAATTTATCCATGTTTAGTCTTAAGGGAAAAGTGAGTTTCTCCATTTTAAACATATTATCTACAATTGCTATCCACTCATCCTTTGTTGGTGGAATCTCTTCTAACCATTTCTTGGTTATTGCTATTTTACTAGTAAATTAATAGTATTTTGAGAAGATATTTGTCTTGTGCATTAAAATCTGTTTGTATGTTTCCTAAATATATAGTACCAAAGCTATGATCAATCTTAAAACCCAGTATTGATTCAATTTCGGTGATCACCATTAACCAGTAAGCTTGGATTGCTGGGCAATTCCAGAATATATTATAATAATCAGCCATAGAATTGTTACATCGTCTCCAACAACGTGCAGAATCTAAGTTACCATTTTGTGAGTATATGCTTTTTAGAGTAATAAAGAATCTAATCATATTTTTCCATGGGAATTCTCTCCATTGACCAGAACTGGAGGTAGTATGTTGTGTTTTTTTGGCAGACCACAGGCAGTAAGGATGGGCGGACATGTCTCAGCCTCCATCACTCTCAGTACTGGAGCCCCCCAGGGTTGTGTTCTGAGCCCCCTGCTGTACTTTCTGTACACCTATGACTGCGTGGCCACTACCAACTTCACCACCGTCATCAAGTTTGCTGACGACACTGTCGTGGTGGGCCTGATCACCAACAACGATGAGACGGCCTACCTGGAGGAGGTTGGAAATCTGGAGAACTGGTGCCAGAGAAACAATCTCCTCCTGAACGTCAGCAAGACAAAGGAGCTGATAGTAGACTTCAGTACAAAGCAGGTGAGGAACTACCAGACCCCCATCATCAACAGGAGCCCAGTGGAGAGAGTGGACAGCTTCAGATACCTCGGTGTTCACATCACGCAGGACCTGGCATGGTCCTGTCACATCAACACCATGGTAAAAAAAGCCCGGCAGCGTCTGTACCACCTCAGACGCTTGAGAGACTTTAGACTGCCCTCCAAGGTGCTCAGGAATTTCTACACCTGCACCATAGAGAGCATCCTGACGGGAAACATCACGACCTGGTTCGGGAACAGCACCATGCAGGACAGACGAGCTCCACAGAGGGTGGTGCGATCAGCTGAGCGCATCATCTGCACCGAGCTCCCTGACCTGCACTCAATCTACACCAAGCGGTGCTGGACCAAGGCCAGGAAGGTTGTGAAGGACCTCAGCCACCCCAACAATGGACTGTTCTCTCTGTTGCGGTCTGGGAAGCGATTCCGCTCCCTGAGGGCCAACACAGAGAGACTAAGGAGGAGCTTCTTCCCGCAGGCGATAAGGTCTCTCAACCACACCACTATGCAGAATTAACACAATATTTTCACAATTTTCACAATCAATCAATCAATCTTTATACATCCATGGACACTATGGACAACTCCACGCACATCTACACTACATGTTTACGTTTACATTCTGGACCATTGCACAAAGACACTTTAATAACCTTTGCACAAAGTCACTTTTTCTATGCATATTTGCACACCATTATATTTCTATTTGTACAATACATTTCTATTTTTAGTTTCTATTTTACCTAGTTAAATGTTATTTTATTTATTTTATTTTTTATTCAAATTTTCTATTGTATTTATTTTATTCATATTTATAACTATTATTAATTCTCTTTTTAAGGTCACTGGCGGTCGTGTAAGCATTTCACTACATTTCGTACTGTGTATGACTGTGTATGTGACAAATAAAATTTGAATTTTATTTGATTTTACAAATATTTGTCCAATCTTCTTCTGACAGAGATATATTCGCCTCCTTCTCCCATTTCTCTTTAACATAAAATGTATAATAATTTCTATATTACTTGTACTTGCATTAGGAAGAGGATGTGTTACTGAAATTAAATGGTATTAAATCTTGATGTTCCTTCCTCTGTATCTGTATAAAATTCCATCTAAATTTGAGATTTCATCCAGGCAACAAGAGCCTCCTGCTCTTGCATGTCAGGTTTTTCCTCTTCCTTCTGTTGTTACCTGGTCTTGTTCTACTGTCGGAGGTCTCAGTCTCTGTTTTCTCCAGTACCTGTCTGCAAGAAAGTGTAAAAGCAAGAAATTACCTGAAGGTTGCAACCATAACAGCTTGTAATTTTTCCAACATCCAAATTTTGTCACAGAAATCACAAAACAATCACAGATAACCTGAAATTGTGTGTGGAGCTTATGTGGATCATCAGCACCTCATTTTCTTATAAGTGACTCTAAGATGTGCTGGAGTACAGTATATACGTTAAAATGAGTAAGTATCTGTAACTCTAATAGCTACAAAAGCACAGGACTTAAGTTCATTACATTTAATTTGTTTTAATTAGTTTTCTATTTTTATTTTTTATTAAATTGTAATTAGTTAAAAAGTTTTATTGCAAACTGTTTTCATTTTTATTTTAAATCAAATTTAAAAGTTTTCTTCAAAAAAAGTTTTATTGCTATTATTTTCTATTTCATTTTAAGATTATTTTCTTTTCTTTAATGTAAAGAACTTTGAATTATCATTGTGTATGAAATGTGCTATACAAAAAAAACTTGCCTTGCCCTACATTCTACTGTTTTGGACAGGGAATTTTTTCTGGGGCCTTAAAGTACTGTAGGCAGTGAGAAAACGCCTCCTGGGATAGGGCTCCTACGACCCTTTATACAGGGGAAGAGGTATAGAAGATAAGAGCGAGTGATGCAATCTTTTACATATGTTGTAAAAGTCTATTGGAATGTGCTTTTACTTAACAAAAGATGATGTATTAAAATGGGAACAACAATGTTTACTTTGAATTCTGGATCAATTAATTATTTATCTATCTAGTATTTCATTGTGAAGCATAGAGCTGCAGCTTGTTAGATTGAAAAGTTATGTTTATTTCAGTATGTTACATTTTTGTTAAACATTCTGTCATTTATATAAAACCTTTTGTATGTAAGTCTTAACATCCTACACAATGCACTCACTGTAAACACCAGACTATAATCTGTAATTCACACACTGACCCTAAACACCCCACTGTGTAATTTTAAAAGGGGCCATGTTTAACATGCATATGATGAACAGTACTTGTGGAACCGAACAACATGGCGGCAGGGGTGTGAAGCTCGAACGAGATAAACCCTGCCGCGTTTAAATCGTCCTGTAGTTAAATAAAGCACACTTATCAAAGACAGTGCACTGGTTATTATGGGATGTTTGTTGCTTTGACACTGCGTGGTCACGTGCGCGTTAAAGAAACGGGTCGTTTTGATGACTCATACCCTCCCATGAGCACGCATGGAACGTTCCGGATGACGTCAGGCGAAGTATAAAGATACCAGCTCGAGCAGCTGATAACTCCCCGAAACCCCCCGGCTGTTAGTGCGGAGTGAGTGCGTGTGTGCTCCGGAGCTAGCCTCGGCACACATTCTATAAAAAATAAAAATCCAAAAAAAACTTAAAAACCTTAAAAACTCTTAAAAAATTATTTTTTTTTGTAATAAGAAAGAAAATCGGTGAAGCAGTAGGTACATCACGAAGGAAAAAGTTAGAACTCGGAACTGACGCGTTTAGCCTAGCTTAGCTGACTGAAAAGGCCCCGCTTTAATCGCAACTAAACAGGAATTTTGAAACAAAACCATATTTTAAAACATAAACGTTGAAGAATTTGAACTTATTTCCAAATTTTAAACATTTTAAAGTCGAAACTTTTTAAAGTCGAAATTTATATTTTCTCAATTCTCGGCTAAGCTAACTAACTAAAACTCGTCGAAAAGAGGTCGCGTGCGCGTCGTTTCAAGCTAACCATCAGTTACGTCACTTAACTCGCGCCAGACGCAGATTTAAACTCGAGGGAACAGGATGAACCCCAGCGCTCCCAGTTACCCCATGGCCTCCCTGTATGTCGGAGATCTTCACCAGGATGTGACCGAGGCCATGCTGTATGAGAAGTTCAGTCCGGCCGGCGCCATTCTATCCATTCGTGTGTGCAGGGACATGATCACGCGCCGCTCGCTTGGATACGCCTACGTAAACTTCCAGCAACCCGCAGACGGTGAGTGAGTGGAGAGATCTAGGGGGGAAAACGGGGACATGATGATAATTCTAGTGCGCACGCGTTCCCCTGGGCCTACCTGTGCTAATTGCTAACAGCGTTAGCAAGTGCGTAGAGATCAGAAATCCGGATCTAAATCGATCTCCTAACACCGGAAGTAAACATTTACCCCTTTATATTTCACATCACATTTCCCTTTAGTTGGTTTAACTTTAAACTTCAGTATATTTAGTCTTGGGCACATGCTTCAAATTTAAATCCCGTGCTAATTTTGCTAACCATGGACACGAGGCACTGGTGCGTTCACTCCTAACCTGGGGGGGGTTTGGAATGCAGGTCAGTGGAAGGCATGCAGATGTTTGCTTCATCATGATGAAGAAACGTTTCATCACTTGATTGGGTTTGGACCTTAACCTGTGGGGTTTTGGGGGTGTTTTGTCAGATGCCTGGCGTTATGAGTCGTGTCCTGGCTGAAAGCTGCTCCTGAGCTTTGTCCCAAAACTGGTCATGGAAGCGTGAAAATAAAGCAAATCCATGCGTGAGAATGAAGCAAATCCAACATGGAGTGTAAATTATATTGGTCGAGTTCTCGGCGAGTTTTGATTGAATTTGTTGGAAGACCATTCGCGTTCTAAGGATCATAAATCAGCATGACATTTCAATAAGGATAAAGAAAATTCTTTGCATATCCCAGGTTTTTTTTTTTCAGGAGCTTGGGGTCTGGGCACACGGTTCCTGGGGAACAGACAGGAGCTTTTGGAGCAGGGGCTTGAATCGCAGATCTTCCTGTTGATAGCGCTGACCCTCTACACACTGAGCCACTATCCTTTATAGTTTATTTTGAAATCCTTAATAGTTTGTTGAATTTTATTTTTTCAACTTGAGTAACCTGATGTGCCCAAAGGTTTAAATGTAAGGGTGTTGCTCAGGGATTGGATTTGAACTCATAACCTTATGATCAGGTTATCTACTGAGCCACTGCTTCATCTATGTGGTGGTGGTGGCGGCAGCATGGTTTATGATTAACAATAATTGGAAACACCATTTGATGGTTTTGGCTGTACAAGATTAGTTTGCTCTTTAATCTCATCAGGTAACAGGAGTGATGTTAGTACACTTGTAGCTAAAAACTCAAATTGTTAATCTTTTAGCAATAAACACAGTGGCAGAGCACATTGTTGAAATTTTGCACAGGATAACATGTAAAGTTGTTTTCTTACACTCTTTAAATACACATTGTCAGTGAATGAAACTTTGTTTTTTTCTCCCCCTCCAGCTGAGCGTGCTCTCGACACGATGAACTTTGACGTGATCAAAGGCAGACCAGTGCGCATCATGTGGTCCCAGCGTGACCCATCACTGAGAAAAAGTGGAGTTGGTAACATTTTTATAAAGAACTTGGACAAGTCGATCGATAACAAGGCTCTGTACGACACCTTCTCTGCGTTTGGCAACATCCTGTCGTGCAAGGTAACCACATGTCTCTGAACTTATGTTTGTATGTGCACTATGCATGGCTGGTTTGTGCATGAATTTGCTCCTGTTTGTTGTCTTTAAGGTGGTTTGTGATGAAAACGGCTCAAAGGGGTACGGTTTTGTGCACTTTGAGACCCAGGAGGCGGCCGAAAGAGCCATCGAGAAAATGAACGGCATGTTGCTGAACGACAGAAAAGTGTGAGTTGAACATGTGCTTGTTTTGAAACTAACAAGCAAGTCTTTAATCTGTGCGTTAATGCAGCAAAGTGTGGTTTACTATACTTCACGGTAGTGAAATTAACATTTGTAGGTGAATCCTGTTCTCTGATTTCTGAATGGGAAATGAGCTCCGCGTTTGTCTTGTTATAAGTAGTGTTCAATGCTGATTTGCTGTTTTGCTTCGTACAGGTTTGTGGGTCGCTTCAAATCTCGCAAAGAGCGCGAGGCTGAGCTCGGAGCCCGAGCCAAGGAGTTCACAAACGTTTATATCAAGAACTTTGGAGAAGACATGAGTGATGACAAACTGAAAGACGTCTTCAGCAAATACGGTGTGTCCTCTCATTGACCTACATGCGAAGTATCTTAATACATGAGGTAGCAGCCTAGTCAAATTCAGTGCGTCCTTCTCAGTGGGCTGTACTGGCCACACGGCTGCCACAGTCACCTCATAGTCCATGGGCCCCGGGTTTAACCGAGTGGATACTGGGGATAAATAACGGCTATGTACAATCACCAGTGAGCTGAAGGCTGTGTGGGTGGTGTGCTCAATGGAGCCCAGAGATAAGCACACATGCATGCGGTAGATAACTGGTTAAGATGCAAAATTAAAGCTGTAAACTGCATCTTTATTATAATATGGGTCAGGTCAAATAAAGTTAACTTTTCTTCCATTTATAGGGACTGCCATGAGTATCCGTGTCATGACTGATGACGGCGGAAAATCCAGAGGCTTTGGCTTTGTAAGCTTCGAAAGGCATGAGGACGCTCAAAAGGTATGCAACCTTCTGCAGTTTAAACATCCAGGTTAGAACTTTTCCAGTAAAGGAGCTTTAAAACGGTATTGGACTGTGAAGCTCTGGATTTTCAGAATCTTGCAGCAAAATCTTCACTTGTGCCATCAAATCAGAGACTTCCACTCTTTGTCCTTGCGTTCACGCACATCTTTTCACCTGCTGTTTGTGATCTTGGCTATCAAGCTCTTAAAACGCATGGCTTTAAAAAAAAAACAACCTTTTTTTAAATTTGTTTAAATACCAGTATAAATGAACAGTCTTCTTGGCCAATTCAGTAACCATGGTTGTTTCATTATCAGTTCAGTTTGGTCCTCTTCTCTCAGTAAACGTACTAGAACTCCTGTGGTTCTGTTACATTTTATTATTAAATTAATTTATTCCTTTGTCCAGTGCGCATATGAAAGTAAGGGCAGAACGAACTATGGTCTTTCAGAGCACCTGATGCAGTGTCGCACTTTTACACATGTGTTCATATAAAAGCTTGTGTGCTTTATCCTTGTTTAATTTTGCTTACTAATTTCTCACAAATTTTCTTTTTTTTTTTTCAAATATTTTTTATTGAAAAAAGGAAAACAATACAGCACTTGCAGTTACAGACATACAATTTACCTTTCTTCATTTTTCTAAATAAATTTATTTATATATCATAAAAATAACAACACAACCACCAAACATATTACATAAATATAACAGTAAGTTATACATTTAATCAGGCGATACCTCCGGGCTAGTAAAATAAGAAATAAAAGGTTGCCAATTGTGGTAAAATTTGGTTGTACATCCTCTTAATGTATATTTAATTTTTTCAAGTTTTAAAAAAAAAACATGACATCCGTAAGCCACTGGGAGATAGTAGGATGTTTAGCAGACTTCCAGTGCAACAATAATAGCCGTCTCGCTAATAAGGATGTGAAAGCTATGATATCCATTTGTGTAGAATTAAGTGCAAGTGAGCGATCAGGAATCCCAAATATAGCAATTAGAGGACAAGGTTGGAGAGTTACCCCAAGAACAGTTGACATAATAGCAAAATAACCCGTCCAAAAATCTTCTAGCTCAGGACATAAAAAAAAAAACATGTGGCTAAGGTGACAGGGTAAGCCATGACATTTATTACATTCGTTTTCCACATCCGGATACATTTCAGAAAGTCTAGACTTAGAGAAATGTACCCTGTGTATGACTTTAAATTGAATAAGTCCAAGACAAGCGCAAGAGGTGGAAGACCGTACCCTCGCTATAGCCTGTTCCCAGGACTCCTCATGTATTTGAATTCCCAGTTCCCCCTCCCATGTAGACTTAAGCTTAACATTTGAGTGGATACTAAGAGACAGGATAGAATCATAGAGTTTAGAAATGGTTCCTCTATGATGAGGAATAAATGATATTATAGTTTCCCACTGCTGTTCTGGAGGTAAAGAGGGGAAATTAGGAAAACACTTGGCAACAAAATTTCGAATTTGAAAATAGCAAAACAGGTGGGTAATGGGGAGACCATAACGAGATGACAAATTGGCAAAACTATCGAAGACACCATCCACATAAAAATATTTAAATTGTTTCATACCCTTTTCACTCCACACTGAGAATGTCGAGTCCAAGAGTGATGGTGGAAACAAATAATTATCGTTTAGAGGACCTGAGGAAGATGCCCTTACAAATTTATAGTGCCGTCTAAACTGAAACCAGATCTTAAGTGTGTTAAGAACCACCTGATTATCAGTTTACATAGAGGGTTTTATAGGTAAAGAGGAATAGAGGAGAGCCGGTATAGAAGATCCCTTACAGGATGATAGCTCCAATTTACACCAAGAGGATCTAGAAAATTTTATTCTCAAACATTTTCCGTTAGAAATATGAAATGTACATGTCTCTATTTGCCTGCCTAACACCTGAAGTGTTCATTTTTATACCCCCCCCCCCCCCCCCCACAAATGTCTTGACCTTGCACGTTTTCTCCAGGCTGTGGATGAGATGAATGGGAAGGAGTTGAATGGCAAGCTGATCTACGTAGGCCGTGCTCAGAAGAAAGTGGAACGTCAGACCGAGCTCAAGCGCAAGTTTGAACAGATGAAACAGGACCGGATGACACGCTACCAAGTATGTCTGAACTCCTGTCCCAAACGTTGCAGTAGTGCAGTCTAGTCAAATTCAGTGCGTCCTTATCAATGGGCTGTACTGGCCACACGGCTGCCACAGTCACCTCATAGTCCATGAGCCCCGGGTTTAACTGAGTGGACACTGGGGATAAATAACGACTATGTACAATCTTATAACATTTAGGCAGAGTATACCTGTTAACGTTCAAGTCTAACATGATAATTTGAAACGTGTAGGGCGTCAATCTGTACGTGAAAAACCTGGATGACGGCATTGACGACGAGCGCCTGCGCAAGGAGTTTTCTCCCTTTGGAACCATCACGAGTGCTAAGGTGCGTCTCTGCTTTAGTCCTTTCATACATTGCATAATTCTAAGTTATAATTTAACGTAGTGAGTGGTCTGATTTAACACCGGTGTGGACTTTAAGCCCTTTTGTAATAGTAGACTGTGTCTTGGTTTTCAGGTCATGATGGACGGAGGACGCAGCAAAGGTTTTGGCTTTGTCTGCTTCTCCTCCCCTGAGGAGGCCACTAAAGCTGTGACCGAGATGAATGGTCGTATAGTAGCCACCAAACCGCTGTACGTGGCGCTGGCTCAGCGCAAAGAGGAACGCCAAGCACATCTGACCAATCAGTACATGCAGAGAATGGCCAGCGTTCACACTGTACCAAATACCGTGCTGAACCCATACCAGCCCACGCCGCCGTCTGGATATTTTATGGCTGCCATTCCTCAGGTCTGAACTTTTAATACGGATTAGGAATGTATACTGCATGTTTTGATTTAGGGCGCTCTGAGAAAAAGCGTGTTTTTTTTTTTGTTTTGTTTTTTTTTGTTTTTTTTTTTAGACATGATTATTTGAAGCCGTGTTTTATGATTAACCTTTTTGTTTTTGTAATCCTCAGGCCCAAAACAGAGCTGCGTATTACCCCACAAGCCAGCTTGCGCAACTTCGACCCAGTCCTCGCTGGACTGCACAGGGTGTCCGACCTCAGCGTAAGTGCCTGCATAAACTTTAACATTCTGTGGGCTGCTTTCCTACAGTAAATGAGGTTCAATGACCTGCTGAAAAATTAGTTCTTAGGACTGTTTACTTTTGAGAGCTGTAGATTGTGCATTGAACCCAGGTCTGCACTGTGTAAATACAGATTTAAAGTAGCATTTCATTTGGTTCAATTGCCCCAGAGGCACTTAATTTGTGTGTATGTGTAAAAATAAAAAATTTTAACCGCCAGATTTCCAGAACATGCAGGCCACCATGAGGCCCTCAGCTCCAAGGCCACAGGGCTTCAACGCTATGAGACCTGCTTCTCAGGTTCCCCGTGTGATGTCTGCTCAGCGTGTTGGTGAGTTTGTACCACTTAAGTATATGCAAATTTAGTTTTGTTTAGTTTTTGTTCCTTGGGTTGTGGAGCAAATCTACTTCATTTGATTTATCCATGCTTTACTTTTAGAAATTAAACACTCTGGTTTCGTTATTAAAGGTCTTAAGTTTTGTACTGTAAAGCTCTTGGGGTGTTTCTCTTTAATGTAGTATTATCATGAAGAACTTTAAATTTAATGAGCTGAGTTTTAGGAGAATCTCAACATTTATTTCTGTCCTCCAGCTGCGCAGACGGTGGGTCCGAGGCCTGCAACGGCTGCAGGTGCGGCAACTGTGCCCCCGGTGCGCACCATCCCACAGTACAAATACACGGCTAGCGTGCGCAACCCTCAGCAGCACATTAACACACAGCCTCAGGTCTCCATGCAGCAGGTCAGACTTGAGTCTTCTGTATTATGCTCCAGCAGATTACTGTGAATTCTTTGCTCTAAAATACTGTTTCCTGTTTCCCCAGCCTGCAGTGCATGTGCAGGGTCAGGAGCCTCTGACGGCATCTATGCTGGCTGCAGCTCCTCCTCAGGAGCAGAAGCAGATGCTGGGTCAGTTTTTTTTTTTACCTTTTTTTTTTTTTTTTTTTTTTTAGGAAATCTGCTTTTGAGCTGTAGTGTGAATGATTTTTTTATTATTTTTTTTCTTCTCCCTGACCCTTCCAGGTGAGCGTCTCTTCCCTCTGATCCAGAACATGCACTCCAACCTGGCAGGAAAGATAACGGGTATGCTGCTAGAGATCGACAATTCTGAGCTGCTGCACATGCTTGAGTCTCCTGAGTCTCTGCGCTCCAAGGTGATTAAGTAATAAGCACAATCATAACATGTCTCATCTAGAAACTGTCTGGGGTGATGATGCAGTCCTGTTTGGTGTGGGAGCTCCTGCAGTGGCGGGAACCTGCACTCAGACTCCTGACGACATGCACAGGGGCCATCTGACCAGCACTGATCTCTTGCACATCCTATTTCCCATTATTCTAACATCACATGCTTGGACTTCCTTAATCTGTGAAATGTGCATGTGACACAGTAGCATTTCTTTATGTAAATCTCATTTTTACAACAAAAAAAATCATTTAAACTTTTATGTGTTTATTTCAGGTGTTTTTACAGTTTTTGTGCTGAATTTGATTGGTTAGGAGGTGTTTGCTTTCAGAGCTGCTTGTTATAAACATGAGAGTAGTGAGTGGGGGGGAATTGATTCAATTTTGTTACTCCTGTGTGGAAATTCTTAGAGCCACACTGCCTTTTTAAAAAAAATAATAAATTATGTAAAAAAAATAAATTGAATTGTAGTGTTAATGTTGCCATTCCTATATAATCCTGCTGGTGAGGCAACTGTTGACACAGCATGCCATTCTGAGTAGTAGCTTATTTGCAAAGTTTGTTCTAGACTTGATAACCTAGGTGGGTGGGGAGATGGAAGTTGGGAGAAATTATAAAATTGTGATACAGGATTGCAATACAAATTGAATCACGATCATATGATTCATATGTATGATGTTGTATTGGGATGTCATTGGTGATTCCCATTCCTAATAGTTTGTGCAGGTTTATTAAAGCACTTAATCTTTGATGGTAACTGAATAGGAATTTAAATAGAGCCTCAAGTCTTTAAACCTCATACTGACTAGTAAAGGAACAGCGTATTGCTAATAAGTGACGACAAACTTGTTAAACCAACTAGATAAAGTTTGTTACTGTATTGTCATTGAATAAAACATTCAGAGGAAGTGATGCAGTAAAGGGAAAATTATGGTGCCCTGTTCTAAATACAAGTGTTTGAATATATGATGTATAAGGGTGTCTGTGTTGTGTTTCAGGTTGAGGAGGCTGTCGCTGTGCTTCAGGCTCACCAGGCTAAAGAAGCCGCTCAGCAGAAAAATGTGACCAACTCCACTGGCGTGCCAAGCGTCTAAGCCGAGGTAATGGAACACTCCTGGTGTAATGGATTACTTCTAGGCTGTGACATACCAGCTGTAATTTTATCCAGGTTTTATTTATGTGTGTTTTTAATGAATGCTTGTTTTCTTTTTCAGAAATGATCTTTCAAACTTGCTTCACCAAAGGGGGATAAAAACCATAAACATCGCAAAACTATGGAAAACACTGCAAAAAGATGAAAAATTGATAAAGAAAAAAAAAAATGCAACTAATCTCTGCCAGACCTAGAGAAGATGAAGCTAGGTCTAGTCAATTATCTTTAAAAAAATAAAAATAAAATCTGATAAAAAGCGAAAAATTATGAAAAATTAAAAAGTGGAGAATTGTGAGTTTTAAAGTGAAATTCCCTAAAGTTATAATAGAGGGGGGAAAATAGGCCCAATAGCATTCCTTCTTATATTTCTTTTATTCCTAGTCTGTGTGTCTGTTTCTGGGTGTGAAGGAGAATTGAGAACCGCACAGGCAATGTGAACAATTCTCCGGGACTGAATGTGCTTGCTCAAATAAAGTTTGAGAAATTAACAAGTCTTAAGTGTTTTGCTTGTTTTATTAATTTACAATAATTTTGTTTTGTGGCCGAGCACATGCAGTTCTTGCTTGATACACTAGAAGGTGCATGTATATGAAGGTTCTTATGGTTGCATTAAAGACAGAATTTGGTGTTGTCACTTTACTTTGTACCATCTTTCTACCAAAACCAAATACTATTTTTTTTTTCTTTTTTTTTTTTGCTTGTAGTGCCCTAAATCAGTTACTCCTTAATCCTCTCCAAATTATTGTGCTTTAACATGGAGTGTAACTTGGTTCCTATATCTACAATCATACTTTTTTTTTTTTTTTTTTTTTTTAATTAGCTGTTCCTTTTTATGTAATACATTTCCATAAAATATTGGTTATTTCCCCATTTAAAAAAAAAAGTTCTGGGAGTGGCAGTGTTTGATTGAAGGTACCTAGTTACCAGTATAAGGCTCTATTGCAAACTTCAAAGCACTTGTAGGTTGCTCTGGATAAAAGTGTAAGCCTAAATATAAAAGTAAATTATTTCAGGAGCCAGATTTTCCTTCTTATTAATGTGTAACCTTCCCATCTTGTGTTCATGATGAAACAAACCTTAGAAGCACACATTGTCTTCACCATATGGAGAGAAGTATTTGCACCTCTGACCACCACTCCTGTATTTGAACTTCCCGTTCCATATATCCCCTCTTGTGGGAAAATTTTACTTTGAACAATGGAGATTTTTTTTTTTTTTTTTTTTTTACACTTTCACTATCCTTTTTTTTTTTTTTTTGTTACCATTTTGGGAAACCGACATGTGGCAATCTATTCCTGTGAGAATTACTATTTTGTGGCTTTATTTTTGTATGACTCACTGTCTTTTGTTGCAAATTTTTCCTTCATGTTTCATCGGAGGGGATGGGTTGGATTTTGACATCTGTTTCAGATGCCTCTTCCTCTGTTTTTCTCTTTTCTGCTTACATCTGTTTTCTCAGGCTTTGAGTAAAGCAACTCTATCCCCTTTTTTTTTTGTTTTGTTTTTTACAACACTGGTTTCTCCAGAAACTTCTGCCAGCTTTTTGTGGCATGAGTGAACCTGAAGTGCCGTGCCATTTGGGTAAAGTTGTGTAATGGTGCACACCCACACACCCTTTTCTGTCTACATTAGTTTCAGGCTTGTCTTTTAAACCAGCCTATTAGAGTAAATTTTAATAAAATGATAAATTTTCTGACACTATACTATGTTAATATATAACATACTGGTTTTGACTTTTTCTATCACTTATGAGTACCATACTGTATGATAAAACAACACAAAATCGTAGACGTGTTACAGTGAATTCTAATATTAGAAATATAAACGATGTGTATTTCATAGTGCATTCAAATATTTTTTTTAATTAAACTAATAATTGCTAGAAACTAATCCATATTGAGTTCACGAATGTATATTTTTATAATGAGTTTCTGAACATTAAAAAAATGCCTTTAAAGTTTACTCATTTGGTAATTATATAGTAAGTTAAAACGAAAGCCAGTGATCAGTCAAATCTCGCGAGAACATAAATACCCTTCCTTTGGCTGTTAACCGAAAATCTCGCAAGAACAGAAACACTACTTTATGACTTGTAGTAAAATCTCGCGATAACCGTATATACCTTGGCCGTTAAGCAGGAAAGAAATATCGCGAGAGCATTTTCGAAACGTTTCGCAGAAACTCGGTTGCGTCCCAAATCGAGTCTACAAAATTATTTAAGCGCTTTGTGGTGCGAGCTCGTCCGCCATATTCTAGCCTTCGTGCTGGGTGCGTTCTCGTCGTCGTCGTCGTCGTTCCCCTCCTCGGCGTTAATTTGGGACGAGGCCGCGGTCACAGACACAGGGAGTTGTCGACTCGGCCCTAAGTTTTTTTTTCCTCCGGACCGAGCGAGCAACAAACAGAAGTTGTGTGTTTTTAATTTTTTATTATCTCAGACGAGTGTTTATTAAAACCCTGAATTTTGACGACTTTCCTCACGCAGGGTGGAATGAAATGCTGCTGCGCTCGTGACTCGAAAGGTAACTCTTAGAATTTTATAAAAAATTAAGAAAATGAGAAGTATGTCACACTGAGTGAGTGTGTGTGTGTGTATAAACCGTCGGTGGGGTTTTATAAGCCAATAGAGCTCGCGAACTAACACTAAACTAAACACTGTTTTTTTTTAATACAACCTACACTTTATAATGGTTTAAAATGTCTCTTGAGGAAACAGCTAGCAGCTAGTCAGGTCGCGGGTACAGCTAGCGAGCTAACGGCTAACACCTAGCGGGCGAGCGAGCGAACGAACGAACATGCTAGCCAACGGGCTTAGCACGCGCCGAGTGTAACTTTATCTTCTCTAAAACTGAGTGTAACACACCGGGTAATAAACACCACGAATAACCAAATATATCTCAAAAAGGGGAGGCTTTACCGCAGATTATTATAAATAAACCAGTGTGCTGGTGATAGAGTGATGGGGGTGTCATTGTGTGTGATAGGGTGATAGTGATGGGGTGTCATGTGTGTGATAGGGTGATAGTGATGGGGTGTCATTGTGTGTGATAGGGTCATAGTGATGGGGTGTGATAGGGTCATAGTGATGGGGTGTGATAGGGTCATAGTGATGGGGTGTGATAGGGTCATAGTGATGGGGTGTGATAGGGTCATAGTGATGGGGTGTGATAGGGTCATAGTGATGGGGTGTGATCGGGTCATAGTGATGGGGTGTGATCGGGTCATAGTGATGGGGTGTCATTGTGTGTGATCGGGTGATGGTGATGGGGTGTCATTGTGTGTGATAGGGTGATGGTGATGGGGTGTCATTGTGTGTGATAGGGTGATGGTGATGGGGTGTCATTGTGTGTGATAGGGTCATAGTGATGGGGTGTCATTGTGTGTGATAGGGTCATAGTGATGGGGTGTCATTGTGTGTGATAGGGTCATAGTGATGGGGTGTCATTGTGTGTGATAGGGTCATAGTGATGGGGTGTCATTGTGTGTGATAGGGTCATAGTGATGGGGTGTCATTGTGTGTGATAGGGTCATAGTGATGGGGTGTCATTGTGTGTGATAGGGTCATAGTGATGGGGTGTCATTGTGTGTAATATGGGGTGTCATTGTGTGTGATAGGGTGATAGTGATGGGGTGTGATAGGGTGATGGTGATGGGGTGTCATAGTGTGTAATAGGGTGATGGGGATGGCGTGTCATTGTGTGTGATGGGGATGGGGTGTCATTGTGTGTGATGGGGATGGGGTGTCATTGTGTGTGATAGGGGGATGGGGTGTCATTGTGTGTGATAGGGGGATGGGGTGTCATAGTGTGTGATAGGGGGATGGGGTGTCATAGTGTGTGATAGGGGGATGGGGTGTCATAGTGTGTCATAGGGGGATGGGGTGTCATAGTGTGTGATAGGGGGATGGGGTGTCATAGTGTGTGATAGGGGGATGGGGTGTCATAGTGTGTGATAGGGGGATGGGGTGTCATAGTGTGTGATAGGGGGATGGGGTGTCATAGTGTGTGATAGGGGGATGGGGTGTCGTAGTGTGTGATAGGGGGATGGGGTGTCGTAGTGTGTGATAGCGACGGGGGTGTCGTAGTGTGTGATAGGGTGATAAGTAATAATGACGAAAGATTGCTGTGAATGGTGAGGTCAAGTGAAGTGAAGTGAAGGGACAGAGAGTGAGGTAAGTGAGAAAAGAACACAAAGCAAAATATGGCTAATTAATGATTGAGTGTGTGTGTGAGAAATAATGCATGTCCAGAGTTCAAAAAATTACAACAATAATTTGTGTGTGAATTTAACTTAAAAGGTTATTTGAGGTCAAGTGGAAATAAAACTCGATTCACAGCAACTATTAATTATCCACATTCTCTGCAGGTTTGTATCCTTTCCTACTGACCTGACCCTCGCTGCTTTTACAAAGCGGCCACGCTTCCAACAGTACTGAATCTATTGGCTGTTTTGTTCGAGTTTAGAGTCAAATGTCTCCGCTCATATTTTTGTTCGTAAAGAGGATTGCCCGTTATGGAATCACAATTAAGTCTGTTGTCGAGACATTTGATTAGCTGTTTTAGTCTATAACGTTGGTCAATTGTTTCAACCTATATTAGTAAGAGAGGCTCACAGTCTCCCTCTCTGTGTGAGGATTTTACTTCTAGTTAACCAGTGAAACAGTGAGGAAGGTGTAGGTGTCAGACAGAAGGTTGGATTGGTGATTAGATCAGTCTGATGTTAATGATCGGCTCATGTTTGACAAATCAATTTCTCCTGTGAACATTAACATCCTGACTTGTCTCTGACTGTCTGTCTGTCTCTTTGTAACTCTGTCCATGTGTTTTTCTCCCTGTCCGTCTCTAGGTCTGTCTCTCTGTCTGTATCTCTTTTTCCCGGTCTGTCTACCTGTATCTCTTTTTTTCCTTTGTCTCTTTCTGTCTCTCTTTTTTGTCTGCGTGTCTGTCCCTCTTTCTGTCTGACTCTGTTTCAGTGTGTCTCTCTCTCACTCTTTAACAGGTTTTGGCGTTTAATAGGCGGTTTACCTGTCGTCTTTCTTAACCCTTTCCTATATTGCCTACAATGCCGCACTGCAGCGGAGTTTTAGTGTTGGTATTCTATCAAGCCGCCTCACTTCCTTCTCTGTGCATTCTGTACACTCTTTAACACACACACACACACACACCCACGGGACACTGTCACCCGTCACCCCCAACACCACCGACCAGGATAGTGTTTCCCTGCATTTTGGGACACTGAGTCCACCACTTCTTTCCTTAGTATAGCATTCCATGGAAATTTAAAGTGAATTCCGTTATAGTGCATGTGTGTGTGAGAGAGAGAGTTTGAGCCACTGTTTCCTTTTCTGATTAACCGCGGTGACACACTGACAAGACAGCGATACTGAGGCGACTGACTGAACCCATCTTGCTGTGAGTCATAACCATGTGATTGACATGTAGAGACACACACGCACGCTCTTGTGCGTTTACAGGAATATCAGGGAGATGAGGCGTGTCCAACATGACGATTTTTTTTTTTGTGATCAGTAAATTCTAACATCACTCCAGCGGAGCTCTTGTAAAGGAGGACTTGACGTCTTAAACCCTGTAAGTGTGTGTTTGTTTATCTGATCAGCTAGATGTCTCGTGTTAGCTCTCGTTTTAGACTAGCTGTACAGGTTTGTTAGCTCGCTAGCAACCTGTTATGCTCAGTGTTGGAGGTTCCACTTCGCAGTTTTGGTCGGTCTGTCTCAGAGCAGCAAACGTTTCAGGTATCGATTGTTTACATAAGTGTGTGTGTTTAAAGTGTGTATCCTGTGTGACGGGACAAAGTCGCTTTCCTGGGGGTGTGGAGAGCTGATAGCGGGGAGCGATCGATGTGTTCAGGAATGTTTGCTCACGATCTCTTCCGTCCTTCAGCGGTCCTTCACCTGCAGACACACACGCACACAACCTGATCACCTTTACAGTGTCAGATCACGTCCCTGGGGCACGGCCGGTGACGACTTCACATGTGTAGGATGTCTGATTTAATATAGAGCACCTGAGTGTTGCTACGGTAATAGCTCAACCCAGGGAGGTGCACACCTGACACTCCATACGCATAAAGTACATGAA